>NW_023276863.1:0-41174 GCF_003668045.3 Cricetulus griseus
CCTAATAGTCCTGTATGCCCCAGTTTATTTCTATATTATCCAAAGGGTCCTGCATGTTCTTTTCAATTCTCTGGGCCTGCTGGCCAACTCTAACTATATGCACTCTGATGGCTGGACCTGTGCAAATCATTGGGATTGCAAATGTGCTTTGAAATATCCTCATTGACATCACTGTTAAATGCAGGCACTCTTAGCGCTTGTCATGTCACTATGAATCACAGATTTGCCAAACTCAGAGAGCACTCGTCCCTTTAGTATCTTCCAGAAGTTCTGCACTTTGAATGTTTAATAGCTATGATAATTTTGGGGGGTGTTAAGACAGGGTTTCTCTTTGGCTTTGTGGACTGTCCTGGAATTGGCTCTTGTAGACCAGGCTGTCCTTGAACTCACAGAGATCCACGTGCCTCTGCATCCTGAATGATGGGATTAAAAGCATACAACACCACTGCACAGATTATTATCTATGGTTTGAATACACTTGAAGTTTATTATGTGGAGCTTGTAAACAATATTTCCTGTGTAGAGGAACTGTGATCTGGAAGTGTAGACCCGATGGCAGTAGAATTGATATTATACAGATTTACCAGTTCTTAGGAGACATTAAGTCAGAAAATAGAATTTAGGTAATGGAGGACTGCATCTCAAATTCTCCAAAGACAAGTAGTTTGCTAACCATGACTGTTAGAATACAGTAGGATTAGATGTAAATGTTTGCTCTTCAATCTTATCCAGCTATATTCCAATAACAAAGGAGAAAATTCTGATTTAAAGCCAGCATACATGCGGATTCCTCTATTAAAACAGCAGGCCTCTAAATGCTGCTCCAAGGACCATTACAGGATCACAACCAACATTAACTCCTCGTGTGCCATAAAGGTATATGGATTCCAGAAATGCTGCATCTCCAGTCTTTTGCAAATCTGTTTTGTGACAAGGTCTCCTATATTGACTGGACTTGAACCCTGTCTGTAACCCCACAGGGTATTCATTGTTCTTGTTATCCTGACTAAACACACTAAATACTGGAATAAAAATCTGTAGCACCTCAGAGTCTTAAAATTACTACTTTGAGTCACATAGTGGATTGTCCATTGCAGAACAGGGAAATGAATTATGTTTGAAGCATGGCTTTTCCCTTCTGACCAGAAGAGGAGGAGGAAACAGAGCACTCTGTATACTTCAGGGGAAAACAAATAAGATGGTACCAAGATCACAGTCTGAAGTTGGAAGAAGTTAGATGCAGGGTTCTGCATTATAAAGTAGGACTGATGGGGTATGAGGAATGACTTTATCTACAGTTTTACTACATGCATTAATTTTTTCCATGTGAATGAAAAAAGACAGAATTGATGTGAGTACATTTGATGGAGAATTGCTTGAACTAGTAAGTATTCAATTATTTATTATTTATTTTTTCAAAACAGGGTTTCTCGAATTTGGAGTCTGTCCTGGAATTAGCTCTTGCAGACCAGGCTGGTCTTGAACTCACAGTGATCCGCTTGCCTCTGCCTCCTCAATGCTGGCCAGTATTCAATACCACCTGGCAGTATTCAATTTCTAATTTCTAATTAGAGAACACTCCTGTGAAGATGAGTACAATTCTGGTTGACATAGTTAAGTCAGTTCATAGGTTTGCAAAACAGTATTCTTTTGCTAATATTTTACATAGGCCAAAGTCATACAGTGTCTTATTACTGGCATTCTCTCGAACAGATAATTGTTCTTCCACATATTTTCATCATTCTGAAACATCAATTATTGTTATAATTTATATTTAATTATCTTTAAATGAATTACTGACTTTTCTTTCTATTTTTCAACATTCCTAATGTAAGAATTTCATTCATTTTTTTCTCAAGTGTTGTTTATTCACTTATGTCAGTTTAGAGCAGCGATTCTCAACTTTGGGTGTCACAGCTTCCTTTGGGGGAATCCAATGAATGACCCTATCACATGACTGGCCTCAGGCCATCAGAAAACACAAATATTTGTGTTATAATTCATAACAGAACCAAAATATAGGTATAACACAGCAGTGAAAATGACTTTAGGGTTTGGGGTCATCACATCATGAGTCACTTTATTAAAGGGTCACAGCTTGAGAACCATTGGTTTACATCAATGTCTCCTATAGTATAGGCTTGCCCCACACTTCTTAATTTGAAATACTTTTAACACCTAATCCTGTCTCTGCTGATGAGTGCTGGAAAGACAGTCCTGCCACTCCTTCCTTGGCTGGGTCTTGACTGGCCCAAAAGAAGGAAAAATAGATCAGTGAGTTAGGATCCTCAATCTTCTGCAGATTTTGTGGAGCATTTACAAATAAAGTGGGACCTGTGTAAGAACAGAGAACACTGACCAACTGTAAAGCAGAGGAAGCCATGGGCAAGAAAGAGGGCAAATTCATTTCTGTTGTGACTGCAGTTGTTTTTAAAAGTGAGTAGTGAATTAACTAATTTTAGACAACGAATATATATTCTGACTGGCCATTTCTTGGGTCCACATATCAGGTAATCAAGAAGCCGTATAAGGAACCGGCCTTGCATTACACTGAATTAGTCTAGTTACAGTAGTTGACAAAAAATTGAAGACCTGGATATAAAGGTCTTGCCTATCATTATTGTGTTTTCCAGCCATAAAAATAATGTCCAAAAGAAATGAAGTGGTTAGTGAGGAACCAAAAATGAACATTAATGAAAGTTTAAGAACCGGGGCCCTGAAAGGTGAACATCTAATGTCAAAGGAACATTTTACTTCTTAAATCTGGAGTGTCACGGCTGGCACCTGAACCCCTGCTCTTAAAGAAGCAAATTGCTGTTCATAAATGTCCTCAAGCTCAAGGGATAACTGGCAGACCCTTTGACTCTGTAACTCTGCAAGCCCATGCCCTGTCTTATCTCACTCAAATATATCTCACTTAAAATATATCTACTGCTTTACTCTGTACTCCGTATGGCCTGAAGTAACCATGGATACTCTGAAATTTGTGGCCTTCAGCCTTAATGGTCTGCCCCTTTAAAAGCTCTTTCAGCTGTCACCTCAAATCCAACACCAGCAGTCACCTCACTTCCCATTTGATTCACCTCAAGTCCAACACCAACAGTCCACTCAAGTCCATTACCATCAGTTATGTCAAGTCCATCATCAGCTGTCACCTCAACTCCCTCTCCAGTAGTTACGTCAAGTCCAACACCTTCTCTATCCTCATGTCAAACACCTGCATTCACCTCAATTCCAACACTAGCAGTCACCTCCAGTCCCACACCAGCTGTCAGCTCAAGTCCAACAACAGCAGTCACCCCAAGTCCAAAACCAGCAGTCACCTCAAGTCCAAAACCAGCTGTCACCTCTTCTACTACTTCATTTACCTGAAGTTACACCAGAAGTTACCTCTAGTCCCACTAGAGTCTCCTCAAGTCCAACACCAGCTGTCACCTCAAGTCTAACACCAGCAGTCACCTCAATTCCAACACCAGCAATCACCTGAAATCCATCACAAGCACTCACCTCAATTCCATCACCAGCAGTCTCCTCAATTCCATCATCAGCTGTCTCCTCCTCAAGTCCCTCTTCAGCAGTCACCTCAAGTCCATCATCAGCCGTTATCTCGAGTTCATTTCCAGCTGTCACCTCAAATCCATCATCAGCTGTCACCTCAAGCCCAGCACCAGCAGTTACCTCAAGTCCAATGCCAGTGGTCAATTCATGGTGGAATCAATGCCAGTCCTTCCCAGATAAGGAGAATACACCACCAGAAGTCACTACCAACATCTTGCCTGAAGTCCATATTTATACCAAGAAGTTGATGAACTCATTCTAACTCTGCCTGCACCCTGACCTTAAGGACTCCAAGTATCCCCTGCAGGGCCATAAGGTGGTCCATTTTGGTTGTTGCCAGGGCTCTGCTATATACTGACTCTGGCCCATCTTGAGGTCTGGCAAACACCTCTAATACTTCCTGTTAAATAAGCTTGAAACATGGAGTACCCATAGTTGACATGTTTTGCAGTGTTTTTTTGTTTTTTGAGACTGGATCTTCCTATACAGTCTTATTGGCCTGATACTATGTAAAGATGACCTGGAATTCATGGCTGCCCTGCTACTTCCTTCTCCCACAGGCTGGGATACATCCTTTTAGAACTTATTTATTTTATTATTGAATTGAAACTAGGCTTCCTATGTGTATCCTAGGATGAATTCCTCTGAGTATAAGAGCCTCCTAGAACCATGGAATGAGTAGAATCATCTAATTTGACTTGGAACCTGAGAAGTCAGCCACTCTAACCTGTGCCTCCTTGCCAGCTGTATGTAATTCTGCCCCAGCTGCTCCTACTTGATCTTAGGTCAAAGGAGTTCCCACAGAATTGAGAGCATTCCATGTACAAAGATATGAGGCTGTCTTCTTTGGTGTTAAATTTAGACTTTCTGGTATGTCTGTGTGGTGGTTTGATCAGAAATGGCCTCCATTGCCTCATATTTGACTGTTTGGTCATTACAGAGGCACTACTAGGACATGTGACCTTTAAAGCATAGGTGGGGGCTTGTTGCACAAACTGTGTTACAAGAGTTGTCATAAGGGGAGGGTCTACGCCCTGCCCCAAATGACTTGACAGGTTTTGATGGGAGGGAGAAGGAAATTAGATGGTTTCTAATTTAAATGAAAGGTATTAAAACATTCCTATTTTAATAAAATGTATAAAATTGTTCCCAGGTGGATTGAGGTGTCAGAGCTGGAGGGACTGTTCTGTCTGAGACATTTGATCTCTGATCACCCAATAGGGAAGGTGCTAATATGAGTCCTAGCTGGGAACCCCTAACCAATGTGGGGTTCTGGTGGGATGTTTGTAGTCAGGATAACAGGATAACTGGTGGCAGGTTGTCTTCTGCCTTTGCTGAAAAGAGTTGTAAGAAAGACCACAAGTTAGACCATGGTGAGTATATAGTGTTCACAGAATTTGTGTAGAGCTAACATTTCATTTATTTATTTAGTTAGTTATTTAATGACTGCTGGTTTTTCAAGAAAAGGTTTCTCTGTGTAACATTTGTGGCTGTACAGGGATTCCCCATGTAGACCAGTCTGTTATGAACTCACAGAAATCTTATTGCCTCTGCTTCCCAAGTGCTGTTATTAAAGGCATGTTCCAACACCACCCAGTGAGCTTTCAATTCTATTGGAACTTGAATGGAACATGAGCCAGAGTGGAATTATGTTGATACATGTTGTGACCTGGGCAGTGGCCTTTGTACTCTGTGCTTCTCAGGATGGATTTACTGGGTAATGGGAGACTCTGCCACCCTGCCATGGGGGATATAATTCTTGCAGTATCACTTTCCAGTGTTTATATGAGGGAAGTGCTTTTTGTTGCAGTGGGAAAACAATTTAGAAAATTCAAGGTATTTTTCCTAGAAATTCTGAATTTTACATTCCATTTTCATGTTTGTATTAAAAATTCTGCAAATAGTTTAGGAACTTGTAGAAAAATGGTGATGTGGATTCTCTTTTGTGAATACATGATTAGAATGCTTGTACCTTAGTGGTGCAAATACCCACAATGATGTGATTCATTGAAGTTTAGTTTCAGGGTAAAAAGGGGCTTTTTGATGTGCAGAGATATCTCAAGTGTGCATGGTGCTCTGCAGGTAGATTTGCCAAATTCCATGATATTTGTCATAGGCCATGGAATGAGATTTAAAATGGCTTTTCTTTTTCTTTGCATTTTTTTTTTGGTTCGGGGAACATTTTTTCCCCTTTTCAATTTTTATAAGAAACAGATTTGTTTTACATGTCAATCACAGTTTCCTCTCCCCTCCTCCCCTGCCCCTCACTGACCCCCTATTTCATCCCCTTTCTGCTCCCCAGTGAAGGTGATGCCTTCCATGTGGGATCTTCAAAGTACGTCATGTCATTTGGAGCAGGGCATAGACCCACTCCTCTAAGCTGAGAGAATGGGCTCCCAAAGTCCATTCATATACTAGGGATGAATTCTAATCCACTACCACAGGCCACATAGAATTCCTAGGCCTCCTAACTGACACCCATGTTCAGGTGGCCTGGATCAGTCCTATGCTGGTTTCCCAAGCTACCAGTCTGTGGTCCATGAGCTCCCACTTGTTCAGGTCAGCTATTTCTGTGAGTTTCTCCAGGCTGCTCTTTACTCATTTCCTCTTCACTCCTATATATCTGTAACTAGATTCCAGGAGTTTGGCTCAATGTTTACTGTAGGTGCCTTCTGCTTCCATCAGCTACTGGATAAAAGCTCTAGGGTGGCATATCAGGTAATCAACTATCTCATCTGAGAAAGGCATTTAAGATAAACTGTTGACAATTGCTTAGATTGTAAGTTGGTGTCATTCTTGTATGTCACTATTCATTTCTCTAGTGCCAGTTTTCTCTTTAAACCTAAAATGTCTGTGTCTATTTTGGTATCTCTTTCCTTGATCTCCTATATTCTTCCCCTGACTCCTCCTTTCTGCTTCCTCAATTCCTCCTCTACCCTCCTCTTCTCACCTTCTCATGCTCCTAACTCCCTTTCACCACCTGCCATGCTCCCAATGATCTCAGGAGAACTAGGGATATTGACTTTTGCAAGAAGTTGACAGTATCCAGACTTTAAATGGTAAAAGCCATAAATGGTCTTCTTAGTGCTTAATTGGCTGTTGTTGTAGGACACAAAAGATGGGAATGTCAGGGTAATGCAGATCCCGATGGTTATGTTCAGAATTTCAGTGGGTAAATTCTCTGCAGGGCACCATGCAGTTGGCCTCATCTAACTACATTGAGAGATATGTGTCTTAGGATATTCAGGCTAAAGCCCATTTCTCCTGGAATACAATGTACCTTCTGGTTCCTAAAGAACTGATGCTCTCCATCAGTCAGTGAAGCATTCAGGCTAATCTGTATTTCTGTATATGATTAATTAGTAATCAAAGAATTATGAAAGCTTAACAAGAAAATTATTCTAAGACATTAATCTTATTTACCCTGTATGGCATGAAATTTTCATGTTATCCTGGAAACTACAATGGTATTGATCCTGGAAATTGCCACTATCTTATGTTCCTGATAAAGATATAAAAAGTCTGTTTCCCCTCAATAAAACACTCAAATCCTTGTCTTGCTGTGGCCCTCTAGGCCAATCCTGGCTTCATTCCTTTTGGACTGTATTGCGTTATCTTGGCCTGGCAAGTAAGCACAGGTTCTGAGAAGATTTCATGAAAAATTTAGCTAGAGTTCTTCAGTGTGATATTTTGGACCCAAATCTTTCTTAATCTATACAGGTCCCAAGAAGCTGAATAAGGCTGAGTTTAATAGTAATGGGCTGATATATTAGACAAAATATTGCTTCTGTTGATGGTTATTACTGTTTACTCCTTCAGGTCTACAGTGAAAAGGACACAAGGAGGAAGATATGAAAGTCTCTGTTTTGTTAAAGAAAAGAGCATTGTTATTTTCTTATGGCAATTCATTCTTGGAAAAGAGGCAGTAATTTTCAAGTTTTTTAACAACATTAAAGAAAGGGCACTTGTCTGCATTTAAAGCCTAGGAAGGTAGCCAAAGATTACGAGTATAATGCCCTTTCCTTATTGAAGGAGTAGACAAAGTAATTCCTCGTGTCAGGAACAACATTATTCAAAAACTGGCAAATTTGATCCAAGCTTGGTAGGGTCCACAAAATCATGGCAGAGTCACCTATTTTTTACTGACTATGCAACCAATAAAGATTCAAAATATAAATATGATGGATTCTTCTTATGTGGTCAGTTCTTCACTATATTACATATCTATGTTTTGGACAGTCATACCACAAGTGAAGAGACTTCAAGATTCCACTGCATGAAGCAGTGAAGATGAAGCTGAGTTGCATTTGAGACCACAGGATGTTGAGATGTCCATGCTATGAGACATCTGTCATGGAGACTTTCATATGAGGAATGGAAGTAACAAACATGTGAGATAGATAACTGAAGTGCTGGGGGTTGTGTGGTTTTTTGATCATAATTTTATAATAAACCTTGTGTGGCATCAGAGACCAGAGCTACCAGTTAACTGACCAAAAAATACTACAGAGGTTTAGAAAACTGTGGAGAGATTGGAGACAGAAATTAGTATGGAGGGGCTGAGAGAGGTGCTTTCTCTGTTTTAGATTGAGAAATGGAAGAGGTAGGAGTCACTGGTGGCTGCTCAACTACTTCTCTGATCTTTCAGGTTCTTACCCCCATATCTGACTTCTGAATTTTCTTAATAAAGATTACTTATACCTGTGGTGTTGGTGCAAAACTTTAATATCAGCAAACAGGATGCAGTGGTAAGCAGATCTTTGTGAGTTTGATACCAGCCTGGTCTATAAGACCTCTTTGCAAGAGAGCCTCCAATGCCACAGAAAAATCCTGCTTCAAAAACCAAAACAAAAAAATAGATTACTTATATTAACACTTTATGAGCTTCCTTAAATATATGCTCAGTAAACTAAAAGGAATAATTAAGACTTCCAGAGATCGATTAAATAATAGATTATTAACTTTATATTTTTTAAATTCTACTGGAATGTAAACAACAGCATTGGGAGATACTAGATAAAAAAAGAAATTTTAAATTAAAGCAACCTATATACTTTAGAGATACTTTGACCTCAGAATAAAAACCAAGATATGTGTTACATCAGGGAAGAGGATTTGCTTTTGTTTCCACAGGAGGGGGGAACCCACTGAACATTGTAAAGGATAAAGATTATATTCAAACACTAAAAGATTTCTTAAAACAGACAGTAGTTCATCAGACAGCATTGCCATTCAATCTAAACTAATTAATGAGACTAACGGAGGTTTTTCATTGGATTAAATATAACTTGCCAAAACTAGAAATCTGCAAAGGTATGTTGAGGCAGGTTTTATTTTGTCTTTCAAAAGTATAATATTCCCCATAGAAGGAATGTAAAGACCATTGATGGCGTGGCGTTTTAGAACTGTGCCTGCAAGTCAAGAGTATGTGTGTCACTGTGTTCTGCTTTTCTGGGACAGTTTTGGATGTTTTAGTGGTACAACTATCATATTTTTACATATCTAAAAGACATTTATTTACTATGCTCATTACAATCAGGGTTCTGATGCACATATGTGTTTGACCTTTAATACCAAAAATATAGTAGAATGCTTTGGAATTAGTGATTGTATGGCCTATATTTAGGCACATGAAAAATCGGTAAAAATAAGTTTAAAATGTACAAGTCATTGAAAGCAAAGTTATTATATAACAAGCTTCTCAAAAAGTATAACTGGTGTTAAAAACGTTCCTCACTAGCCACTCTGTCCAATTTGAGGATAAACAACAAGGTGTTAATTATTCCCAAATTGTGTGAAAAGAAAGCTGAATACTTCATGTAATATATCATGGGGCCTTAGGTGTGCCCCAACAAAAATTTCATAGTCTTATAAATTCTGGTTTGAAAACAAACTCAAATATAGTCTTTCTCGGTAGGATGGGTTCATTGTTTACTCACACAAAAGGACATATCATACTTCCTTCTGAACCTTCATGCATATTACCTGTGCTAGTCTGAATGTAATTGCATCCCGTAAGCTCATAGGGAATGACACTCTTATGAGGTTGGTTTGTTGCTGTAGGTATGGACTTATTGATGCAAGAATGTCACGGGGTTGGTGTATACTGAGATCTCATATATGTCCAAGCCATGAACAGTGTCCCAGACCACTTCACATTGAGAGTGGTCAATATGTGTAATGCACAGCACCTTCTACTCTGCCATGTCTGCCTGCATTCTACCAGGTGGCAACATGATGATACTTGATAAAACCTCTGAAAATCTAAGCCACCCAATTAAAAATTAGCAATAGCCAGAGTGTACTGGTCCATGCCTTTAATCGCAGCACCCAAGATGCAGAGGCAGGTGGATCTCTGTGAGTTTGAGACCATCCTGGTCTACAAGAGCTAGTTCCAGGAAGCCTCCAAAGCCACAGGGAAAACATGTTTTAAAAAGTAAAATGAAATATTAGCCGTGTACATGGTGTCTCTTCACAGCTATACAAACAAAAACTTGGTCAATACATGATTCATTACCCTTTATAGAGGAGATTTGAGAAACCCTGACAAATTTCCATTTTACAAGATCATATTATACATAGGCTTGTGAACTTGCTCATCATATGTTATTAATAGAAAACCTAGTATTCAATTATAGCCATTCTTTATTTCTATTTTTATGGGACTCCTAATAGTGGGAGCAGGAGTTGTCTTTTTTCTTTTATTTTGTATTTGAATTAGAATCAAGACTGTTTTACATGTCAATCCTAGTTACCTCTCCCTCTCCTCCACCCCTACAACTCCCGCCAAGTAAAATGCTATCATATACACTTTCTGCTCCCCCAGCAGCATGAGGCCTTCCATAGGGTGTCATCAGAGTCTCCTGTGTCCTTTGGGATAGGGCGTAGGCCCACCCCTGTGTGTCTTGATTCAGGGAGTAGCCCTCTATGTGGAATGGGCTCCCAAAATCTACACCTATGCTAGGGAAAGGTACCGAACGACTACTGGAGGTCTGGTAGATTTCTGAGGTTTCCTCGCTGAAACCCATGTTCCTGGGGTCTGGATCAGTACCATGCTGGTATCCCAGCTATCAGTCTGGGGAGCAAGATTTCCCCGAAGTTCAGGTCAGCTGTTTCTGTGGGTTTCACCAGCCTGGTCTGGCCCCCTTTGCTCATCACTCATCCTTCACTACAACTGGATTCCAGTTCACTTCAGTGATTAGTTGTGGGTGTCTGCTTCTACTTCCATCAGCTGCTGGATGAGGCCTATTGGGTGGCATATGAGTCAGTCATAAATCTCAATGATCAGGAGAGACATTAAGGTAGCCTCTCCTTTTTTTGCTTAGATTGTTAGCTGGTGTCATCTTTGTAGAACTTCACACATTTCCCTAGTGCATGATTTCTCTTTCATGTAACATACAATAACAGCTATTTACCTCATTAACCCCCGCCCCAACACCCTCAGAGCCTGGAACCCAGCCCCTTGGCCGCACTGGGCTCCCTTCTTCCCTCCTGGCTTGTCCCGGTCCCTGACTGCCTCCACCAATGTGGTTGCACCCAATCCATCCATTAATTCAAACATTTATTTATTCATTTTTTTGTTCGTTTATTCATTCATGGACTCCCGGGCGGAAGCCCACAGGCATTTGGGCAAGCTCTTAAATTAACTTCCCACTACCACCATGCTCGAATCCAGGCCATTCCTAAACTGCAACACTGACTGCTGCCTACTGGCTGCAGTCTCCATTCAATTAGTCTGTCAGACCAAATCATATACCTCAATTTCAGGTAGATGAAATGCATTTTATTAAGAAAGATGAGAAGGAACCAATGCTCTGAGAAATTTTACCACTTGAATCATCACACCATGAGTGCTATGCTGTAGAATTGTCAATCCATTTATTTCAAAATACCTATATGACTAAGGGAATACAAATGTTTGAGGTGATAAATGTATCCCCAAAATCAACCACCCCATTGGAAATCTGGTATTACTCAAGTACTTGTGGTTACTTTTCTAAATTTATTGAGGGGGCAATTATTTTCAACAGTCAAGGGGAAGTTATTTTAGAGAAATGATAGTCTCTCTAGCACATGTCAATAAGGCATGGAAAGTCAAATTGTGTTAATGTGCAAGTCTCTTCTTTGTAATATTTCCTTTACTAGGTATATCATATATTACTCAGGATACAAGACAAATGAGCAAATGGATATGGAGGACATAATATACCTCTCTCACAGAATATTTATAAGACATGTATTAGTGCCAGATTTTTGCATCCTTGTTGTATTTGATTCAAGTATACAAGTAATTTGTTTTCCAGCTTTATTGATAATACACCAACAAGCCCACACTGCAGAAAATCTCTATGAGTCTAGGACTGTGAAATACTTCTGTTTATTCTAGTTCAGTTAGCAAATGTAGTATGACTCAAAGTGTAGGAAAATTTAAAAATACAGTAAGAAGGATGAAGTTATGAAATTTTCCAGTTCTCTTTAATATGTGAAATATCCCATATAGAAAAAGGTTCTGCAAATGATAACCATATAATAAAGGATTCTACCTTCACAGGGTTCTTCATAGATGCAACACAAAACTTTAAAGAAGGGGAAAACATGAGTGTAAACACAGAGATAACAGTGAATCATCTTTACAATTGAAACAATTTTTAATATTAATTTATACAAATGTCAATACTCAACATTACATTGAATATGGTAAAGAATTTAAAAGTGTGAATTTTCCTTGCAGGCATAAAAGCAGCCAAACTGCAGAGATGGCTTTGATGAATACACAATTTGTTACAGCCTCTGCATATAAGAGTCATCCTCAAAGACATAAAAAACACATACAGGAGGGAAACCCTATCTATGTAATCAGTGTGGTAAAGCCTTCACATTTCATAGTTGCTCTTCATGTGCATAAAAGAACACATACTGGAGAGAAGCCCTATGAATGTAATCAATGTGGTAAAGACTTTGCTCAGAACAGTAATCTTCAAGTGCATAAAAGGTTACATACTGGAGAGAAAGCCTATGAATGTAATCAGTGTGGTAAAGCCTTTGCTCAGCACAGCAATCTTCAAGTGCATAAAAAGTTACATACTGGAGAGAAAGCTTATGAATGTATTCAGTGTGGGAAAGCCTTTTCACAACACAGCAATCTTGTAACTCATAAAAGATCACATACTGGAGAAAAGCCCTATGAATGTAATCAGTGTAATAAAGCCTTTTCACGGCTCATTCATCTGCAAGATCATAAAAGAACACATACAGGAGAGAAACCCTATGAGTGTAATCAGTGTGGTAAAGCCTTTGCTCAGCACAGTAATCTTCAAGTGCATAAAAAGTTACATACTGGAGAGAAACCCTATGAATGTAATCAGTGTGGGAAAGCCTTTGCTCAGCATAATCATCTTCAAGCACATAAAAGAGTACATACTGGAGAGAAACCCTATGAATGTAATCAGTGTGGAAAGACCTTTGCATATAAAAGCAATCTTAAAGTGCATAAAAGAAGACATACTGAAGAAAAACCATATTAAGGTAATCACTGTGATAAAGGAGTCTTTGAAATTATTACAAAAAGATTATTCAACAGTGATATTATAAATGTAGTCAGTTTAGTTATATTTTGCACTTTTTACGGGTGTAAAACTCTGTGGGAAATCAATCTGTTAAAGCGTTTTCATGTTACAATCATTTTTAGTACCTGAAAAAGAAAATGAGGCCTTCTCATTATCGAGTATTTGGTTGGATCTTTAGCCATCACACTTCCAATCAGTTACACAACTGTGTTTATTTTGTAGAAGAAAGTTAAAAATGTCGGCAATATGTGCAAGCATTATGATGCCAATTTTTGTATTGTTGCTCCAGCACACTCATTGGAAAAAAACTAATTTATGAACTTAATAAAGCCTTATGTGTAGAGTAAATGGGTCAGCCAAAGAAACACACTCTGACCCAGGAACCAGGTCCAGTGAAATAAACAGACTTTGCCACCGAAACTGGAGCTAAAGAAACATACCCTGAAACAAGAGCCTTATGGTTGAAAATGGCCAGTGAAAGAAATAGTTTGGGTCTGTAACAAAAGGTAAACAGAAAAACTTTATCCCTGACTCTCTGACAAAAGATCCAAGTAAACATGAGTTCAAATCCAAGCAATCCCCAAGCAGGAATCCAGCCAATCCCAAATGAGTTTAAAGCTCAAGGATTGAAATTTTACCAACCAACATGCTGAAAAATATTCTCTGTATAAAACTATACACCTAAGAAGACGTATATGAACCCTATGCTTGTTAATTGGCAGCTGGCATTTTTCATACTGGGAGTGGCATTCACTTTCCTTGATTCCCCCATCCGTAATAGATTTGTTCAGTGAGTTTCAGTGAAGACTTTCTTTTGCCACAGTGGATACAGAACTCCCCAGTGGAGAGCAGCAGAGAAGCAACATATACTTCTGATGGGAATCTCACTTAGGGGAGTAGAGCAGAAGAAAATTATTTTACTGGTAATGTAGCAGACTGCTACATTTCTGGAACAGTTTCCCCCATAGTTGAGTGAAGCATAAAAGTGACAATTTGAACTGGAGCTAAGAAGAAATGGTTATCAATGCTTGGAAACTTCCTACTGGAGAAGAGAAGAGAAGCAATGGACAATTATGCCAGTAAACTCTATTAGCAGATTGAAGAAAATCTCATTTTAATAGTTCTCTGAGAGTAGCTGGAGTGCTACTTACTCCTCAGAGACCATCCCCCGCTAGAACACAACTTCATGTATAGCCTGATATCTTGACTGTCAGGATACATTTTCCTCACTTCAGTGGCTTTCCAGGATATCTTTCCTTTACAGCTGTAGGTATAGCATGATTTCTGACTCTCAGGGTAGAGTTTTCTTCAGAGTCCTAGGTGTCCAGGATACATTTTCTCTAAATATTCAGGAATAGCTTGACTTACAAACAAGGAGGGTACTTTTCTCTTCTGAGCTGCCAGTATTCAGGACACCTTCCTTTCCCAGTTGCAGGAATAGCTTGACTTATGACGATTGGGAAACCTTTCCCTCCATAGCTGTATCACTTGCACAGTGATTTTAAATCGATATCACTTTTAGATTTATGCTTCTCTTCAAGTGCATGAAATATCTAATTCACATCTAAAACTTAAGGAATCATATTATTTTCTCTCCTGTTTATGTTATAATATCTATGCCACCTTATAAAATATTTAATTTGGCCCTTGGTTCCAGCGGGATACAAGATCAACATGAAAGTTGCATGGCAGCAGAAACAGGGGTGAAAGAACTCACATCCTTAAGCTTATTCATGAAGCAGAGAGTGGAAACTGATTTGGAGATTGCTTAATTGTGGGTTCTCTTTTGAAATATTTGAGATGTGAGCCAAAGTGTGATATAAGTGTGACAAATACAATTAGTGAAGCTTATTTTGATGTCTTTGTATTCCTTCTGTGCCTTTTGTTCTTTTTGTACTTTGACTTAGTGATAGATATTTTTCTGCTGCAATTTATATAATGTTACCCCCATCATTAAAGTGGCCCATTGTTCATTTTTTTAATATCAGGCAGTGTGTTAAGTGTTTCTCTGAAAGTGTGGTGGTTTGTTGTTCCTAGTTATGTTTTTCATATTTTCACAAATACCCTTCAGATTTTCTTGTGTAATATTAATCCTGGCTTAGATATCATTAATGATGAGGGATATATTTTAACTCATTATTGTCATGTGTCTGCCTCCTGAGTACAAGTCCAAGTGTTGATGATGTACTCCCAATATGTGCTGTTTTCTCAACATAATTTAGAAATGTTAATGTTAAGCTTCTTAATATAAAATAATATAAGAAACATTAAATACATCATGGGTGTATTCAAACGAGTGTTTTATTTTATCTGTTGGAAATGTTGTTTCTCAGAACCTGTCCTTGTGGATGAGCACTCAGTGTTCTAAGTGCTGAGCCTTCTATTCATCCACATGAATATGTCATTCATAGTAGTAAGTGTGATTGGCTGATGTAACTTCATCTTTATCCCCGCCTCAAAGCGTCAGAATAAATATATGATTGATTGCATCAGAAACTAACCGAGACCTGGTGCTTATGAAATTTTCCAGGTTCACATCTCCACAAAATGAGGCAAATGTACAAACTTAATGATCAGATAAGAAACTGACATTAAAAGTCTTTAAGAGATGGTTGACTAGCCAAAGCCACAAGAGTGAATTTGTGTACCATGTGATAAATAGGCATCAATGGGAGCCAACAAGCTAACATGTGAGATGTACCCCTGATTGAGTTTATACATCCTGTGAGGATAGAATACAAACTTGCAGGCATGAAGTCTGACTTGTCTAAATGGGCTCATATTCTCCTTCCCTGATACCTGCAAATATTCAGTTTAGAACTCTGCATGGTGGTGACTAGCAATAACATCGAAATTGTGAGGAGATCCTGAGACTTGAAGTCTAAGGCTTAGACCATAAGGTATTTACAAAGACATGTGGAGATTGGAAGTAGTTTTAGGGAGGGAGCTTGGGGATTGAAAGCACAAGGATTGCTTTACGCAACAGACCCAGGAACTAAGTGAGTCTCCGCCCTTACCCATCTCCCACCCAAAACATCACTCACCTATTACCCCCCCCACCTTCGGGCTTGGGGTAGACATACCCAAGCAGGGAGGAGCTCCCTGCTCCCTGAATCTGTTAGCACCCCACTCTTCCATTCTGCTGACCGACCTAGGAACTAGGTGAGTGAGTCTCTGCCCTTTCCCAACTCCCACTGAAAACATCACTCAACCCAACCCCCCCATCCCCCACACCTGCTTGCATGTGAAAGCCAGAAGGTCTTGGATAGATACCCTACAAGCACTAAGGGAGCATGAATGTCAACCCAGACTACTGTACCCAGCAAAACTTTCAATCACTATAGATGGAGAAAACAAGATATTCCATGACAAAAACAGATTTAAACAATACATATCCACAAATCCAGCACTACAGTGTCAGAAGCCAGCCTTGGCGACCCCATACCTAGTTAGACGCCAGAAAGTCTAGCTTACCACAGGAGATTCCGGATACCTGCCCAAGGAACAACTAACACCTATCCCCTCCCCCATTTCCTTAGCTAGTGCCTGAGATAAACACAGGAGATTCAGAACACCTACCTGAGAACAATTAACTCATCCCTCCCCCCACTTCCTTTTTCTCTGCTTCCTCCTTTCTCTATAAAAACTCCTTGGATAAATCAATAAACGGGCCTTGACAAGAGAATTTGATTGGTCCCGCTCTTTCTTTCCCACCCATTATTTACAGGACCCACGAATTACCAGAGCCCCGCTGGCCGGGGCAGGTGGCGCCCAAACGTGCGGCTCCAGGTACGGATTCTTAGCCGGAACGGAGACCCCCCCCAAGGAAACCTCGGTAGTGCACACCGACAAAAAGTCTGCTCGCCGGATTGTGATGGACGCTGGTCTGGGAAAAGCTCTCACCGCTCATGAGTGACTGATTCCCTGGTAAGTCCCCCTCATTCCGTTCGATAATATGGGCCAAATTGTCTAAGGAAGTCAAACACTTCCTTTCGGGAAAGAGGAGTTTGAGTAAAATGTAAGGATTGATTCAGTTTTTTGCCTTTTTGTTAAAAAAAATGTCCATGGGTCATTTTAGAAAGCCCAGACATTCATTCCTAACTTGGAAAAAGGTCGGAGAAGGACCTTAACAGATTGCTCATAGAAAAGGGAGCTGAGGCAGTTCCCTCACAGACTTTTAGTTACGGGCCTTGAGCCTCATTCTCCTAAAAACCTTAAAAATTACCCTGTCTTTAGTTCAAACCCCAAACCAGAAACAGATAGTTGAAGCTTAGACTACTTAAGTACAGGAGATTTCAGAGTTTAAAAATTTTAAAGGGATCCTTCCCGCTTACAAGAGCCACTGCCATGATGCAGCATTTTAAGTCGCACAGGGGCTTAGGAAGACTAGGTGCGGCCTCGCATACACGCAGGCCCTCAGGAGATATCTAGGAAAAAATCCACGCCTACTTAGAGATGGCTAGATAGTAAAGAATATACAGGACAAATAATTGGGATGAGCAGGGAGAGAGAGTTAATAAGTACTAAAATGGAGAGCTTTCACCTCCTTCTTTCATTTTAAACTGGAAATACAGAAAGGCAAATACTCAATGGTAAAATTCAACAAGAGCTAAGAGACTTAAAAATTTTAACAAAACTGCTTACATGAGATAAGAAATTTACAGGTTTCTTGGGTCAGAGAGAATGACTCAGGGGAACATAGCAGGATACATGTGCCAATACCATTCAAACAGCTCTAGGAACTATTAATGGCTTGTGTCCAGTATAGACCAACAGAGACTGATAGGGAATATTACTATAGAAGCCTCACCCCTAGGAAATTAAAAGCTGATAACGAAGGCCTGCCGGTCAGGAGGAAGATATTTATTATAGAGACCAGGCAGGGACCTAGGGAGTTGATTAAGAATTGAATTCTAGGCCTATATAAAATTTTACAAAAATGTTAGAGACACAGATGTTGGGAACTTTGATTATAAAATAGCTAGCCTATGATAATGTTGGTAATGCATGCCAGACCACGCTAAGGCCTCACAGGAGGAGGACTGATATGGCAAATTCATTAAGAATTTTTCAGATATGGACCTAGCTAATGAAGGAACCGGCTTCCCTTTTGGCAGCCATAATGGTCGAACATGTGCTTCTATGACCTTGTCCTAGAAACCAGAAAGTCAGATGCCTGTCTCGTGACAAGGAGCCAATCAGAAGTCAGCTGGTGGCGCTATGCTTTACGACCTTAGGTGTGCTTTACGGACAAGTGCACAGCAATGACGTAGAGAGCATAGCAACCACCCTGGGAGGGCCTATGAGCCATAACAACCAGTTGACCAATCAACACAGTGTAATATCCAACTCGATAAATGCCCAACAAAGAAACCCAGGAACAGAAAAGACATCTTTCCACCAAGAAAGGAGAAAACTTGATCTCAGCTCTTTATTTTCAATATCCAGTTATAAATCATTCTTAATGGTAACTTTATTTATTCCCATTTGTCATTTTCATGGGTGTGTGTGTGTGTGTGTGTGTGTGTGTGTGTGTGTGTGTGTGTGCACATGCATGCGAGGCCCAAGGTTGATGTCAGGAATCAGTTTTGATGGTTCTTTTACCTTATTCTTTGAGGCAGGGTCTCTCAATCAAATCTAGAGCTCATGGATAGGGCTAGTCCCCACAGTCAAAATGCACAGGGGAATCCTGTCTACCTTCTCAGGCTGGAATTGCAGGCAGGCTGCCATACCCACCCACACTTACGTGGGCTGTAGGGTGTAAACTCTGATAATCACACTCATCCTTTACCTGCTGGGCCTCTTCCCAGTCCAGTTTTAGTATTAAAAACAACAACAAAAAAAACTATCTTACTGATCCTGGACACAGGCACACTGTACCATCTCGGCCAATGGAAAACACAGAACAGAAGGTTCAAGAAAGGTTGCTCCTGAATTTGTGACACATTTCTAGGGTATTCATTACTTTAGCTGAATGATCCCAGCTCAAATGTGTGATGCTGCCATCTCCACTCAGTCAATGAGCATGGAGAGGTCCACAGAAGCCAAGTGGTCTAGCAAGTAGCAAGGATGGACAGGAAACTGTAACAGTGAAGGTCTCCAGGCCCAAGCTTCCTCTGCTTGCCATTGATTGATGTTTTTGGAGGCAACTATAACAACCAGAAATTTGGGTCACTGTTTCTGGGGATACATTGTGTAGTTTCAGTGGGTGGCGAACAGAAAATCTTTTCTTTTAAAGTGGATTTCAAATTGGTGGGGGCAGTAGACCCTTAAATTTTGGGGTTGTGCACCAAGTCCAGGAGAGAATGTGAGGTGAAACAGTGATATTTGTGTGGCTAGAAAACAAAATGACCTTGGTGGGAAAGGGGAGATCATGCCATCCCAGTAAAACTGCCCAAAGTAACTTTATCATGTGCGTTCAGTTTTTGGTCTGCCCTGGCTACATTCCCATATGTGTACCCTTCAGATTGGGAAACTATGCTTCCAATTGAGTAAGGCCATCTGTCAGTTACTACACTGTGGAAGCCCCTTGAATAAAAAGCTCACACACTTCTGGGCTTCTGAGAGGCTCAGTGGGTAATGGGTTTGCTGCCAAGCTGGAGGACCTGTTTGAAGTTTGAAACTCTCATCAGGGAGAGGGACCAGCTCCATTAGCTACCCTGTAACCTATACAGTTGCACCATGGTGCATGCCCTCCCTCATTGCTTTCCCTTAGTCTACTCCAGCCTCATGTTTCCTTTCTCCTGACTTTAGATCACTCTGCTCTTTGAGCAAGCCGGGTTCCGTGTCCCCACTTTACCAACTGAGCTTTGTATTTGACGAGATCACTGAAAAAAAAGACTATATCTTACTGATCCCAAATTTTAACAAGCAAAGAACAAAAATGACACATTTTTAATCAAAGGAAGCAATAGTGACAGGTTTATTTACTATTTTCCAGTAGAGAAACCCACTAGTGTTTTAATATAGGTACACAATGTATAAGACCAGAAGAGAATAGAAAAAATTAACAAAAGAAAACAAAACCAAACAGTGAAAAAACAAAATAAAAATGTTTGAAATGGATTCCAATAGGGATCTTCTTTAAACCTGTAAATAATGAACACAGTTACTAGGTTTGGCAAACAACTCATTTGGAAATTAAAGCCTGTGTCTGTATTGTAAACTCCATAAAAACTGCTCATTGAATTTAAGCATTTCATATACCTGGCACTGAAACAGAAACCAGTTGATTTGCAAATAAAAGGAATTATTCATTTGTTCTCACAGGAATTAACCAGCTGCTTTACTGCAGTGTAGAGCAGATGAGATAAAAGAAAAGAAAGGAAAAAAAGTAATATAAAACTCTAAAAAGACTGAAACACAGCAAATTCAGACAACAGCTTGCTCATTTAAGAAAACAAACTGAACCCAAAGGCATAGTCTACATTTGCGGTTGTCATTTCCTTCCCCCCACCCCACCGACAAATACCTTCTAGATCTACTAGCCATTTAGACTATTCCTAGTCTCCAATTATTCTGTATACACATATTTAGCAAGGAGCAAAAGCCTGACGTCATTCAGACAGCACTACAGTCAGCATACAGTTTTAGAAAGAATACTGTGTATGTCATAAAGATTCGCCTTTAAAAACAAACAAACTAAACAAATAGTTTTAAAACATTATGAAAACCCATCAAAAGATGATTCAGGGTGGGTTCAGAACCTGATGAAGCACACACTTCAAAGACTATTAAGATAACACTCTGCCAAACACTCCCAACAAAAGGATTGCACAGGATTGTTCTTCTAATAGATAATTTGTCCCTGCCCTGGCCATCTCCTTTAAAACTATACACAAAAGTCCTGCTAAAAGCCAACATTTTAGTTGATCATACAACAGAATGTCACAATGTAAACTAAACAGATTCTTGATATCAACATCATGCTACCAATATTTGTTAATTTCTCAATCCAACAGTCGGTCACAGAGGTCAAGTATTATCAAGGTTCCCTTGTCAGGTTTTCACCCTTCTGACATATCCATCCTTCAAGTACATGCAAGGTTCAACAGTTTGCAAGAGAAAGAAGCCAGAGGCCCTTTAAGACACTGAGGAAATAGGATTGTGGGGCGAACCCATCTGGTTAAGAACTTTATCCAGCCACTGGAGAGGGCCATGCAGATGTATCTCAATCCAGCACGGGGTGCTAGTAACATCCTGCCTGTGGTACTTGGCTCCCCAACCCTAGGAAAAAGAAAGCACACTGGTGTCATTTAACTCTGTATCCCATTGAGTCACTCTACCAAGTAAAAAGATCATATGATCAGTTCACATAATTATGTTTGGACTCATGGCTATGTCCCACAAGAAAACAAACATACTGCAAAAGCATGGGTAATTTTTGGGGATGGACATTGTCCACCAAAAGACTATCTAAGGACCCCAGGATCACATATATAGTCTGGTGTAGTGACACATGCCTTTAATCCCAGCATTCAGGAAGCAGGAGGAGGCAGATTTCTGTGAGTTCCAGGCCAGTCAGGGTACAGAATGAGACATTATTTCAAATAAATAAATAAAAATTATTAGTCTTGGGTAATTACAAATTTAAAATACATTTAGTAGTTGTTTGAATAAAGATACTTTAGCCAGGAAGTAGTGGTGCACGGCTTATATCTCAACACTCAGGAAGCAGACGCAGGGGGATCTCTGTGAGTTCGAGACCAGTATGGTCTACAAGAGCTAGTTCCAGGACAGCCTCCAAAGCCACAGAGAAACCCTGTCTCGAAAAACAAAACAAAACAAAACAAGATATTTTAAATATTTATTTCCCACTGCATTAATGTTATGTTAACACTTTACTTACTTACTTATACTTTTAAGACATACACTTAATGGGTAGCCCTGGCTTGCCTAAACTCCCTATGTAGACCCAACTGGCCTCAAACTCAGAGCTTACCTGTCTGATTTCTGAGCACTGGAATAAAAGGCATGTGTTATCAAACTGGCTTTATTTTTTAATATTTTACTTAAAAATTGTGCAAATATGTACGTGTTTGAGTATGGATTTACCTATGAATGTGTGGTATCTGTCGATTTCAGAAGATGTTGGATCCTGGAGGTAGAGTTACAGGCTATCGTGATCCACTTCAGCTGGATGCTGGGACTGAACCCAGGACCACTGTAAGAGTCCTACACCTTTAACTGAACAGTCCCTTGCCCCTTTATCTGTGTGTCCATGCCTGGAGAGTACAGGGGTCTACACTGGCTGTCTTCTTCAATCACACTCCACTGTATTTTCTGAGATGAGTTCTCTTGCTGCACCTGGGCTTTTGCCAATCAGGCTAGACTGGCGGCCAGCAAGCCTAAGGGATCCTATCTGTCTCCCATGCTGGGACTACACACAGCACTGCACCCAGCTTTTTGTTGTTGTTGCATGAATGTGTGTTAGTGTACACCACAGTGTGCATGTGGAGCTCAGAGAACAAATCTGTGAAGTTGGTTCTTCTCTCACCTTTTACACATGTTGTGTAGCAATATCTTCAAAGATAAAACCTTCTGTCTTATAGGGAAGCTCCAGAATTGCTGAATGTTTTAAGGGGAGGTGAAATGATCCACCCTCTAGGCAAAGTCCTTAAAACTCAGGAAGCAGACATCGTAAAACCTTTAGTAAGTCCCTGATACTGACAAGATTCACAAGGCCCTCCCTCCCCAGGCTGATATGAGCCGTAAGGACTGCTGAGACACACAGACTGACTAGGCTGCCTGCTTCTGGAATAAGACGTGCTCCAGCCTAGACTCCATTAAACCCTTAGCTTGACCCAGAATAAACTGCATGATGACTGGGAGGCAGGGGGGTGATAAAGGTGCCTGTCACCAAGCCTGGAGACCTGAGTTCCATCTCTGGGACCTGCGAGGTGGGAGGAGAGGACTATATTCTAAGTTCCCATGACAACCTCTTGGACAATGGTGCTCTTGCTGGGCACTGATAAGAATATATACCAGGAAGGCCCAGCTATACATACTTTAAATAGCAGGGGTGGGGCGGGGGTCAGGCCTGAATGAAATGGTCGGGTTTCACCTTCACGAAACTCATTCGAATAGTGCACATTTTGGTGAGCTCATACACGGTCTCAAAACCATGGTTCACAGACTGTGCCAGGATCTGAGCAAACTCTTGGTTGTTGAAAATTTTCACGCTACACCCACTGGGGATCTTGCAGACAGTGGTGGGATGAAAACCATGATGGTAGTTGCAGTTCCGACTCTGCACAAATATGCTGCTGTCACTCAGGCATTCGACATACACTTCTCCTCCAACATAGTACAGGTGGACACCTGTGAGAGGACAGACCATATCATTCATAGGCTGAAAGGCACCCAGGCAGAGTCAAATTTGGCCACTCACATAGCCATTCTGACAGACATCTAGCTAACTATGTTATGCTTGTGATAACCAGTGTGTTCAGGAACAAACAAGTCTCTCAAAAATAATAATGGTTGACATTTACATTTTGGTATTTAATGTCCTGCTTAACCAGAGTTGAAAGTATATGGACACTCTAAAAATAGAGCAATATAAAACCTGTAGTTTCCTGGCGTATCCCTTGTGCCTAAAGTCTTCTGCGTTTATTCCAAGGCTAAATTGTTCAGAAAACTTCAGAGAGAGAGAAGGGATGACCAATAAACAGGGAGGAGTTGAAACCCGGGTTGAAGAATTACTGCTGGAAGCAGTAAGACATGAAGTCTTGTTAAAAGCAGACACCTTTTAAATAGAAAAAAAGTACTGTGTGAAAAAGGAGCTCACTGAAATAAGTACTAAAAACAATAATTGAAAACTTCTTATAACTTAGAATGCTGGGAGACCAGGCAATATCCTGCCTTTTCAGGGAGAAGGAGGCAGAGACTTGGATTCCCTCCTACTAAAGCTGGAAGAAGGAGGGAACCAATTCTGCAAATTTGTCCACTGACTGCTTTGTGCCCCACTATCAACACAAAATAAACAAAAGCAAATCTTCAAAAATGAACATGGACCCTCTGGGTAAGCCTCACGAGGAAGGAAGAAGATGCTAGGAAGCAGGCAGGTAGTGTGGCTTTGAGCCCTGAAGGTGACCCTGGAAAGGCTTAGTAGAAAACGCTAGTGTGATTGTCTGAGGAAACACCATGTGGCATTTCTACAGACACACAGGGCTAAGATTCCAGTATCAGCTCTACCCACTTGGCAGAAATCCATTTTGTTTAGTGATATACAGAGATATATTTAAGAACTGTTTTGTCTACACAGTCATTTATTTGTAGTTTTGCAAAGTCATTTTAGTCCTAATGGCACATTTTTTCTTTATTCATTTATTAAAACACTCAACTATTCTTATTTGCCCTTTCAAGTAATATTGGCATCATACTGTACATCTTCCACAAAACATCACACTGTAACTTGTTTTAAGTCACAAAAATTTAGGAATTACTATCCACTTGAAGTGTTTTCACAGTATTAACCCACCCCTTGAATGTACAAAGACGGCCTGTATATGAGATTTTTCTCTCTTAAGCATAGCCCAGTGGGAGGAATTATCTCTCGAGGTGGCTTTGAGAGTTTAAAGTCCTGTGCCATTTCTAGTTCACTCTCTTTGTTTTGTGCTTGTGGTTCAAGATTGGAGCCCTAGAGCCCTCAGCCCTCTTCAGTCCCTGCCACCAAGCCTCCTGTTGCCATGCTTCCGTGCCATGACAGAACTATGTACTTAAATAAACTTCTTTAAGTTGTCATGTTGATGGTGGTTTATCACAGGGACAGGTCAGGGAAACTGTTCGTACAATCTCCTGGGTAAGATGAATGACATGGACATGTGTGAAGGGAAACAACTCATGTCTATGTCTAGGGGGAGGTATAAATTAATGAGAACTTTTTCAAAATTGTATGGAAACAAGAGCTCCTGGCCTCCTAGCTTCACTCTGAGAATCCATCCCAAGAATATGACCAGTTGGTCATGACGTCTAACAATAATGTCTACAGGATGTCTTAGCTTCCTGCTTGCGGTTCCAGAGATAAGTTCCTCAGATTCTACTTATGGATAGGCAACCTTGGCTTCTTCATCATTCCTAATTCCACACTGAGTACATTAGTCAGATATCTGGAGGGATTTTAAATGCATCCCTAGAATCCTAACTTCCCTCCTAACTTCCTTAATAGGAAATTCTACGATACAACTTTTTTCTACTTTGGGGGAATAGTCACCTTGAATTTAAGGAAATACACACTCTTTCATTCTAATCATATTGACCGAAAATGTCAGAGGTCTCCAGACACAAGAAAATGCCCATCTGTGATATGAACCTAAGTTCTACCATTTCACCATAGGCTGTCATTTTCATCTTCTCTTCTTTTGGTCACATTAAGGAAATGTTCACTGAGTTCCACACTTGTTAGGTTTCCTCTTTGAATCTAAGAATAAATGTTAAAAATGTTTTCTCAAGCACCTATTAAAATAATTGTTTTACCTGATGCATTGCTGTAGATGCTGATTCTCTTTTTACTTTATTTATTTACTTAGAGACAGGGTCTCACGATGTAGTCCTGGCTGGCCGGAAACTCAAGAGATCTTCCTGCCTCTGCCTTCCCAGCATATGCCAATCACGGGTGTCTTAAAGACGGAGGACCAACCAATTTACTGACCATGCAGATTTATTCACTGTATAATTAATTTTATTCTCCAGCTAATTTTTATTTGCAACAAAAATAGTTTGAGGAGAAACACTTTAAAATATGCAAACACCTCGATTCTCATAAAATTTCTCTTAATATTTTGTTCTTAATACATTTAGTTGTCCTATGTGTGTGTTATGTGTGCATGAGGCATGTGCTATAATGTGTGTGGAGGTCAGAGTTGGCTTTTTTCTACCATGTGGTTCTGGGTATTGAACTAAGTTTGTTAGGCTTGGCACAAGCGCCTTTACCCACTGAGCCATCTTACCAGTCGTACTAGTCTTACTACACTAGTTACAAAGTGGTGATGTTTGCATTCTAGCACTCACTGTCTATTTAGCTACCGAACTTAACAATTAATTCACTTCTCTCTTAGTATGGCAGTATCAATTAGGATTTACTTATTGGACAGGATCTCACTGTGTATGTAGTACAACCTGGCTTTGGATTCTTGATTTTCTGTTCCAGGAGTTATGTGCACCACTACACCCAGCAGTGTCTTAAGATCCATTACTGCAGTTAATCACAGTAGCTTTTCATTATGTCTGGATCTGGAATCCAGTCTCAACTATACACAGATCAAAAGTGATTTTTAATAGCACCAACATTATTATGCAGAGGCTTTGCCTTTTCCAGAGTCACTCAACAGTACAACTATTTACATGATGTGGACTCTGCAGTTGGGGTCAGTGTAAGGGCGCCTGAAAGGTGACATGCCTAAGTCACACGACACACTACACTGTTTTTATATAAGGGAGCTGAGCATGCATGTTGCATGATACACTACACTGTTTTATATAAGGGAACTGAGCATCCTTGGATTTTAGTCCTCAGGACCTCAGAACAAACCCGCCATGGACAGCTGTATCCTGAGAGGCACCAACCTTTTCAGAAACTTTTCTTCACTTTGTGTCACGTGAAATGCACCAGGAGCAGCTCATCACAGATTTAGAGGCAGCCGGTTTGTCTCAGTGGGGATAGATATCTGCAGCAATGATCTGGACACTAGATGTGCTTATTGCTCCTTTGTATCTCTGCCTTCTCAGCAGACAAGGTAGAAACTGCATTCATATTCAGAGGGTATATAGATAGGCTCCCATACAGACACAAGAGCACAAGAGCATATAAACACACGTCATGTCATTAAATTATGATTTTACACTGACACTTCCAAGGAATGCCACACCCCTTCTTGATTGCCTGTTCCTTACTCCACAGGGAAGGCTAAGCTCTGAGCACCACCCACACATCTGGTCATTGACTTAATCATATAATAAATACATATAAATGTTATTGAACTGCTTTAATCTACCACTAGTGAATAGATAAGTCCCCTAAGAAAGCTTTGTGGGATGTTGAGATGGTTCAGTGGGTAGAGTGCTTGCCACCAAGCCTGATGACTTGCATGTTCAGCACCCAGAGGGGTGGTTCCGCATTAACCTTCAGGCCACGCCCCTTCTCAGGGTCAAGGCGGAGCTTCAGGCGTCGCCCCTGGTGATTGGACGTCGAGGCTCAGACCCAGATCCTCCTCCTTCACTCCACCCTCCAAGTCACAGAGACACTGAGCTCTGGAGGAGGCGGCCACTCTCCAGGGAGCATATCAGCCCCGCCCTGAGTCCTGCATGTAAGGCCTCGCCTGCTCTCTGCTTAGCCCCGCCTCCGGCCTCTCGGCCCCGCCCCTGCTCTCTGCTCGGCCCCGCCTCCGGCCTCTCGGCCCCGCCCCTGCTCTCTGCTCGGCCCCGCCTCCGGCCTCTCGGCCCCGCCCCTGCTCTCTGCTCGGCCCCGCCTCCGGCCTCTCGGCCCCGCCCCTGCTCTCTGCTCGGCCCCGCCTCCGGCCTCTCGGCCCCGCCTCCGCTCCCGGGCGCTCGCTCAGCTGCTGGGCATCCGCGCTTCTCGGCCATGGAGACCCCTGGGAGTCTGGACAAGAAAGTCAAGCTGAGCGACACCGCGCAGAACGGGGGGAGTGGAGGCCGCGGGCGGGAGCGCGAGGAGCGGGGGCGGCTGTGGGAAGCGCGGGCTGCCCGAGCATCCTGCGGGAGCCGGGGGCGGCATCTTAATTATTCTCAAATTGTGTGAAATAAAATCTGAATACTTCATGTAATTTACAATGGTGCCTTAGGTGTGCCACAACACAAATTTCATAGTTTAGTAGGGTCATAGTCTTCCATGGAGTAGACACTGGAAAATTGTCCCTAGTCAAGAAAATAACCTTGTACTGACAAATACAGGAACATGGTGGGGGGGGGAGGTCCTGGAAGGAAGGAATTTCCTGGGACAGGCAAAGGAAAGAATAATGGGGAGGAGAATATTGATCAAAGGGTATTATGTGTGCATGAAATTGTAAAAGTAACTAACTTTTACAGAGGAAAAAATAAATGAGACCTTATGCTGAAAAAAAAATTAATCTTTCTTGGCCGGGCGTTGGTGGCGAATATCTTTAATCCCAGCACTGAGGAGGCAGAGGCAGGCAGATCTCTGTCAATTCAATGCCAGACTGCTCTCCAGAGCGAGTGCCAGGACAGTCTCCAAAGCTACACAGAGAAACCCTGTCTGAAAAAAGCAAAAAAAAAAAAAAAGATCATATCATACATAGGTTTGTGAACTCTCTGCTCATCATGTGTTAATAATAGGAAACCTAGCATTCAATTATAGCCATTCTGTATTTCATGTAACATACAATAACATCTATTTAACTCACTTACCACCCCATCCCCCAAAACACTCCCAGAGCCCAGAGCCCATCCACTTGCCCTCGCTGGGCTCCCTCCCTGCCTCCCTGCAGGCTCCCCCAGTGCCTTCCCGCTGCCGCCACTGCCCCGGCCCCATCCGATCCATCGATTCATCTGTTTATCAACGTATTCATTCATTCATTCATTGTTTGTTCGATTTTTCATTCATGGACTACCGGGTAGGAGCGAGCATGCAGAAACAGGTGAGCTCGTGAATGAACACCCCCTCCCCCCATCACCATGCTTGCCCCACCATGCTCACCAGCTCGCCCTTCCTAAAGTGCATCACTGACTTGACTGCAGTCACCTGGCTTCTGCCTGCATTCAGTTCCCTGGATGGCTCAGCTCTCTGAGTCACTGATTCACTGACTCACTTGCTCATTCACTTGCAAAGCCAGCCTGGGGAGTCAGCAGTTCCTAGAGACGTTTTCCCCGCTCCCTGCAGAGAGCTCTCCCAGGACTACATTTCCCAGTGTGCCCTGCACTCGCAAGCAACCACTCTTCCGCCTGCTCGCCTCTGGGCATCCTTCCCGGGATTTTAGAAGACTTAGGATACAGGTAGGATTTTGTGATTTTTTAAGGGGGTAGAAGACACGGGAGGGAGGGGATGGAGGGCAGGGGATGAAGGGAGGGCAGGGGAGGGAGGGGGCAGTGTAATGAGGAAAGGGAGGCTGTGGAGCGATCTGCTCCATCCCCGTGCTGTGTCTCCCACGTGAGCTTTTCCTAATTCATTTTGATTTGGTACCATTTGGTTTGCTGCATCGTCAGGGAGGTTCTTTGGTGTGTAGAAACTTTTGAATTATATCCTGGAGGACAACGGGAAGTTCCTATGGAGACCAGGAAGGTTTCAGGGTCTGCAAATTAGCCTGGGGCCAGTGCTATTGAAATGAATATTGTTGCAGATCTAGAGAAAGGATTTTTCTTGTGTGGGAGGCATGGCCAGGAACCACAATACTGTGTCTTTAAGCACACTCTAACCCTATGGGAGGCGCTCTTGTCACTCAAGCCTCACTATCCAATCAGGCCCTCCAGGAGACCTGACAGTCAGAAGAGGTGCAGGGCTCTTCTGCTCACCAGGCTTGACTTTGAAGAGGAGACAGCGGTTTTGTTTGCTGCGGTGTGGTTGCTGCTGCAGGGAGCTGAGCTAGACCTTCCGTGATCTGGGAAACCACAAAATGGTGAGTAAAATGATGCTGTCTGCAGATGGTGAGGTGTGGCAGACAGTGTGGTGAGTCCACCCTGCATCTGTGGGGAGAGTGAGGCCAGATTCCCTGTCTTGGGAAATCCCATTTGGCCCATGTAATTGTTCTCCTAGGAGGAGATCTCTCACTAACTTTGCTCTGTGGGTGTAATTTGATCAGAGTATTGTGATTAGGGAGCTGGGTACAGTAGCAGGATTCTAGTCAACTTAAACATTCTTTTTTTTTCCTTTTGGATTTTTGGAGACAGGGTTTCTGTGTGTAGCTTTGGAGCCTATCCTGGTACTCAATCTGTTGACCAGCCTGGCCTTGAAGTCACAGAGATCCACCTGTCTCTGCCTCCCAAATGCTGGGATTAATGGTTTTTGCCACCAACGCCCAGCACAACTTCAACATTCTTGATTTAATATATGGAAAGCAGCTTGCCTAACTCAGAGATGCCTAGTTTTCCAATATTTTCTTGATATTGGACACTCTGCATTTAACATCTACATGTAATCTCCATTCATAGTTAATTTTGTGCAGGATGTCCAGAGACTTCTCATGTGTTGGGTAGCAGTCCCCTATTACGAAATAATTTAGGAAAGTAGAAATGTTGATATAAAGGATGTACCAATGCTTAGGAAATAGAATGTATCCCAAACTAGAATTCAGCTGTGGGAGGACTGCCTCTGAAACTTCCAAAGTATATGCTAACCAGCCTTGTTTGGATGCCAGGATACACATTTGTTCATCAGGATTGTCAAGACATTTGGCTTACAACCATTACAAAGGATCTACCCCTGATTTACCACAAGACACCAGGCCCATTCCTTTCTATAAGAACAGGCCTCTAACAAGCTGGACAAAGAGGCATTACAGGGTCACAAAATCCTTAAATCCAGGTGTCATGAAATTCTAGTTGCTTTATTTCTTGAGAATAAACATAGTTTTGTAAGTTGGACAATATGACACCAGGTAAGAATTATTATTTGTAAATAAAACACAGTTGTGCTAAGAACTCACCTCATCAATCAATGCTTTCATTTCAGCCCTCAGGCACAGAGGACTTTGTAACAGCCAGAGGTCCAGGGATCAGGAGCTTTCAGTGGGGCATGATATATTGACAATAAAACTGAACTCTTTCTTTAAAATATGCAATATGTTTGGGGGAGCTGGCAATGGTCTGGGCCCATGAACTTTTTGAAGGGTTGCTTCAAATCCTTAAAACAAAACTCTTTCCAACATATTGGGAGCTATTGTCTGTCCTTAGGCCACTGTGTCTTAAGTCAATAGTGGTCTTGAGATATTCTGTTTCTCTTTTGTGGCTTTGCTTGACTAGTCTCCTCCTGAATTTCTCCCACTATATGTTAGTTTTTGATAAATTCATATTGTTCTCCCATAGCCTTCCCTCCTCCCACCCCGTTTATATAGCATACAGGATGCTATTCTTCTTAAGAAGCTTAGTTAGTCTGGGGCATATCATCTACAATACCTAGCATTTATCTTTTATACCTTCTACTTATCTATCTTTCATGTCCACTATGACCTCCAACTGAGGACACTGTCCCTGAAGAATGACCTGGTGTTTCAGGAAAATGATGGACTTAAGAAATTATTTGAGGATATCCTGGTTGTGTGATTGTATTTTACTCACGTGCTAGTATCCACTCCTAAGGACTTGTATTTTTCTAGGTTATGGTGTTTATCTTTAGAGAAATGTTACAAGAAATCATTAATGTGCTCTAATACAGTTCTCTAGTCTCAGGAGCAAATGGCCATAAGGCCTGTTGCAAGTTTTCAAAATAATTTTTGAGATTATAAATGCATCATACTCCAATTGTCTTTTCTGCCTCCAAGCCCTATTAATATCCCATTGTTTTCTAATCTGTGGCCTGCTTTTCTTTAACTCAGGTACACTTTGAGAATAGTTACTGAGTGAATGTGATCTGTGTTTGCTTGCAGGGTTTCCCAGCTCAGAGGCAATAGGTTTGCTTCACAAGACATTGAGTGTATAATGGAATGTGCATACAAAGGACCCTGTGCTTTGGATGAGGGACAGGCTGTGCTAGACGAGAGGGCAGGAGTTTCTACTAAAATACAAACTTTTTAGGCTAGGGCTCTGTCTACTCTTCTCTAAGGGCAGAGCTGGAAGAACTGTGCTGTCTGAGTCATTTGATCTTTGATCACCCAGTAGGAAACCTGCTAATATGAGTCCTACCATGTTTGCCTTAGTCATTGTGGGTTTTCTTGGGGAACAGGTGTTAGCAGTCAGGAGTACTAGTGTCAGGTAATTTGTGGGTTCTTGTCATAGTTTCTTCTGCCTTTCTGAAATGAGTTGTAAGAAGGAACAAAAGCTTTACCATGGTGAGTGAATGGTGTTCAGAGCAGGGCTGTTGAGCTATCATCTCAATTATTTATATATTTACTTATTGTTTGTTTTTCAACATGGTTTCCCCATGTAACCATTGTGGCTGTACTGGGACTCACATTGTACACAAGTATGGTAAGAACTCAGAGAGATCTTACTGCATCTGCCTCCCAGGTGCTGTTATTAAAGGCATGTACCACCACCACCACCACCCAGTAAGCTTTCAATTCTGTTGGACGTTGAACAGAACTTGAGCCAGAATGTAGTTCTGTTGGTACATATGTTGACCTGGGCAATGGCATTTGTCCTCCATGCCTCCCATTTTGGATTTACTGGGTAAGAAGAGACTCTGCAGCCCTGGTATGGGGGATGTATCCCTTGCAGTATCACTGTCCAGTGTTCACATATGGGCAGTGCTTCTGCTTGCAATGGGAAGACAGATTAGAAAACTGAAGGTCTGGTTTCTAGGAGTCCTGAATATTGCATTCCTTCTTCAGGGTTGTATTATAAATATTGCAAAGAGTTTAGACACTTGTGGGAAAATGGTGATGTGGATTGTCTTTCATATATACATGATTAGAATGCTTTTAACATGTTGGTGCAACTAAACACAAGGATGTGATTCAGTGAAGTTTAGTTACAGGGGAGAAAAGGAGTTTCTGATGTGCAGAGATTCCTCAAGTGTGCATGGTGCTGTGCAGGTAGATTGGGCAGATTCCATGTGATGTGCCATAGGCCATGGAAATGGGGAGCACTTCTTTCCTTTTTAAAATTTAAATTAGAAAATAGTGTGTTTTACATGTCAATCACAGTTTCCTCACCCCCTCCTCCCCTGCCCCTCACTGACCCCCTACCCCATATCCTTTCTGCTGTGCAGTGAAGCTGAGGCCTTCCATAAGTGATCATCAAAGTCTGTCATATCATTTGGAGCACGGCCTAGGACCACCCCCAGGTCTCTTGGCTGAGAGAATTTTGCTGTATGTGGAATGGACTCCCAAATCCATTCATATACCAGGGATAAATTCTAATCCAATACGATAGGCCCCATAGGTTGCCCAGGCCTCCTAACTGACACCCATGTTCAGGGGGCCTGGATCAGTCCTATGCTGGTTTCCCAGCTATCAGTCTGTGGTCCGTCAGCTCCCCTTTGTTCAGGTCACTTGTTTCTGTGGACATTTCTCATCTGGTCTTGACCCCTTTGCTCATCATTGCTCTTTATCTGAATCTAAATTCCAGGAGTGTGGCTCAGTGTTTACCTGTAGGTGTCTGCTTCTGCTTCTATCAGCTACTGGATGAAGGATCTAGGATTGTATATAAGGTAGTCATCAATGTAATTATTAGAGAAAGGCATTTAAGGAAAACTTGACTATTGCTTACATTTTTGTTGGTGTCATCCTTGTAGATCACTGGACATTTGCCTACTGCCAGATTTCTCTTTAAATGTATAATGGCTCTGTCTATTATGCTATATTTTTCTTGCTTTCCTCTATTCTTCCCCTCACTCAATCCTGCTTCTCTCTCAACTTGTCTGCACCCCACCTCTTCTCCCCATTTCATTCTCCTAAATCTTTCTCTTCTGCCCCCATGGCACTAATTAACTCAGGAGATCTTGTCCCTTTCACCTTCTCTGGGAGACCATTTATATCTATCTCTCTTAGGATTCTCCTTGTTTCCTAGCTTCTCTGGTGATGTGGATTGTAGACTGTTAATCATTTTCTCCATGACTAAAACCCATATAAAAGAGAGCACATAACACATTTTTCTTTTTGTGACTGGGCTACCTTCCATCCATTTGCCCATGAATTTTAAGATTCCATTATTTTTTCTGCTGAGTAGTACTCCATTGTGTAATTGTGCCACATTTTCTCTATCCATTCTTTAGGTGAGGGGCATCAAGGTTAAATCCAGGTTCTAGCTATTACAAATAATACTGTTATGAACATGTTTGAACAGACATCCTTTTTTTTGAATATTCATCTTTTGACTATGCACCTATGAGTGGAATTGCTGTATCTTGTGGTATATTGATTCCAATTTTCCTGAGGAACTTCTGTACTTATTTGCATTTCCATCAGCAGTAGAGGAATGCTCTTTTCCCAGTACTCACCACCATGAACTGTCATTAGTGTTGTTGATTTTAACCATTCTGACAAGAACAATATGATATCTCATAGTTGTTTTGATTTGCCTTTCCCTGATTGCAAAGACTATTGAACACTTTTTTGTTGTTTTTTGGAGACAGGGTTTCTCTGTGTAGCTTTGGAACCTATCCTGGCATTCACTCTACAGACCAGGCTGGCCTCAAACTCACAGAGATCTGCCTGCCTCTACCTCCCGAGTGCTGGTTATAAAGGCATCCACCACCAACTATTGAGCACATTTTTAGTGTCTTTCAGCTATTTTAGATTCCTCTATTGCTAGACTCTTTTTAATTCTATATCCCACTTTTTAATTGAATTTTTTGGTGTTTTGGTGACTACTTTCTTGAGTTCTTTGTATATTTTGGAATTCAGACCTCTGTCAAATATGGGGTTGATGAATATCTTTTTCCATTTTTTGGACTGCCATTTTGTTTTGTTGACTGTGTCTTTTGACTTACAGAAATATCTCATTTTCAGCGGGTCCCATTTATTAATTGTGGATCTCTGTGTCTGTGCTACTGATGTTATGTTCAGGAAGCTGTCTACTGTACAAATCCTTCCAGGGTACCTCCTACTTTCTCTTCTAAGAGGTTTGGTGTGGGTGGATTTATGTTACGTCTTTGATCCATTTGCACCTACATTTTGTGCATGGTGATTGATATGCATCTGTCTGCAGTCTTTTACATGCCAGCACCCAGTTATGCCAGCACTATTTGCTGAAGACACTTTCGTTTTTATATTGTATAATTCTAGCTTCATTGTCCAGCATCAGGTTTTCAAAGGTATGTGGTTCCATATCATGGTTTTCAATTCAATTCCATTGGTCTACCTGTCTTTTAAATTATTTTTCTATGCTGTTTTATGACTGAGCATCAGTGGGGTTGTTTTTACCTGAAAGAAAAGGAATTAAAAGGAGATTCTGATCTGTATCAAAAGATCACCTCCATTATTGGAAAGAGTTCTAGAGCATGGTGCTTCTGATTTTGGAAGTATATCAGTCCCTCGAGAGTCAGAAACAATAGTTCAAGTGTCAATTTGAGGGGATTTTGTGAAAGTTGTGAAGTCTGTGTTTATTTAATTTTTATGCCCTGGGTAACATGGTTCATGATCACCCCTTTCCTTTCCTATAGTATATTTGGTCTTTTGATTAAAAGTTGCCAAGATTTTCCTGTCTTATTTCTTAGCTTTTTCTCACCAACCACTAATTTCTTTCAAAAATATTTTGCATGTTTTTTATTGTTGTCTCTTTGTGACAAGTATAGACCTCATATCATGTGAATCTGTGCAGTGATTTTGTGTACTCTAGTAGGTTATCTAGTTATATTCATTTTCTTAAAAAATGTTGGACCTTCACCAATTTGTCTTCATAAAATATGTATATCAGTTCCTGAAGTTTTTGTTTTTTGGAAAAGTTCCTGTGGAGAGAGAGTTTTAGTTTTTTTCTTCTTAGATAGGTACCTGTTCCCATTTCCTGGCATTCTGGCATTTCTGTGTTTTCCAGTTGTTACTATCTTTATGTTTGTGTATTTGACACTTAAGTGATTCATATGATCAATACATTGGCTTTGCATTTTAAAACCTTCTCATATATTACTGTCTCTGTCTCGTAATTAACCTCAGGTATCAACATGACCAATTCTAGCATGATCTGAGCAAACACTGACTGAGTGTGTTCTTAGATGAGAATATCCGATTTCTGTTTGAAAAAGATTGTGTTGACTGATGGTTGATGTGGGAAGAAGACTTCCACTGAGTTCACAATATCTCTGGCCAAGTGGGCCTGGGATGGTTAAGAAACCTAGCTCAATAAAATATAATGACAAAGCAAAAGAGAAAAATAAAGAAACAATGGTTCCTCATTGTTTAGGCATTAGGTTAGGCATTCAGTGCCTAACCTGAGTTTCTCTCCTAATCCCCCCCAAAAGATAGACAGTGACCTAAGGGTAACAACAAAATCAATACATTACCATAGTTCTTTTACTTTCATTTTTCCTTTCTCAAAATACTTTATGGGAATAATTCATTTCAACTTTCAGGACTTCTGCCTTCTTTATAAATAAGGTCTTAATTGTGCTTCAAATATGTTGGAATATTCATGACTTGCTCTATTACAATACCCAGAATCTGGTAGTGACATATTGCTCTGGTGGCTGTTGGTTATGCTTTTATGCTGGCGCCCAGTTATCTTGCTTTGAGGTCATGTCAGGTCTAGGTGCTGATTCTCTCTCTCTCTCTCTCTCTCTCTCTCTCTCTCTCTCTCTCTTTGTTGGAATGGTGTTTTTTCCTTGACTTCTATTTGCTCTCTGATTTTCTCATCTGATGGCATATGGTTGAACAGGGCTTCTCACCCCAATTTGGGGGCTGGAAATCTTGCTGTAGGTGTGGTCTTTGTGACAGTAGGGAGCAAGTACAGGATATTGGTTTGAGGCAACACTACCTGGCCCTACTACTCTTTTAGATTGGATAAATTTAATGTATCCAAGGGATGCCTAGAAATAATAGAGATCCACTTGCCTCTGCCTTGCAAGTGCTGGGTTTTAAAGGTGTGCTCCACCATGACCTGGCATCTATGGCTAACTACTACCTGACTGAACACTCTGGTCTTCAGTTGAGGTTTTTTTTTTTGCTCTGTTTTTTTTATTTGTTTTGTTTGTTTCTTTGTTTTTTGTTTGTTTGATTTAGACAGGGTTTTTCTTTGGAGTCTGATCTGGAACTTGCTTGAAGTCACAGAGATCTACCTGACTTGGTTTCTCAAGCACTGGGATTAAAGGGCTGTGCCACCAACAAATGGCAAGTTTCATTTGTTAATGCACAAACATACTAAACCACACTTGTAGAACCCATTTAAAGGCTCCACAAAATTGATGCCACTGATCCTACTGAAGTGATGTGCAGCATCCTTCATTAATACATGACCAGAGTGCTTTTAAATTTGTGACTCCACCAGCTAAAATGATGTGATTCACGAAAGTTGATTTCCAGGGGAAAAAGAAATTTCTGATCTGTGGAAGTTTTTCAGGTGTCGGTGGTGTTGGGTGTGTGGAATGTGCAGAATCCACATCTTGGGTCTTCATATATGTGGCAGGAAGCAGATGTTCAATCATTCTTCTAATTTTTTTTCTGTGTGGTCATCAATGTGCCTGGGTTTGCCTCAAACCACAATGGGATATGAGAGTTTGCAGAAACATTGCAAAACATAACTCCTAATTGTGGAGAGAGCTCTAGACCATGGGGAATCTCTGTTTGGAAGAAATATCGATAGCTAGAGGTTCAGAAGCAGAACAGTCTAAGGGTCCATTTTACTTATTTTGGGGGACACTTGTGAAGTCTGTTTACTTAATTTCAAAACAAAAAGAAACATAGGTAACTGGGTAACATTGGTCAAGATCTCAGTTTAACTTGCTGAGTTTCCTTTGATGAGAAGTTGATGATATTGTCCTGCTTTTGTCTTGGCTATTTGTCTCCATCTCCTTTATTATTTCCCAAATATTATACACCTTGTCGATTGCTATAGGTTTATATAAGTATAGAAGTATCATTGTGTCTACATGTGTACTATTTTTTTGTAATCATTTTGTGAATTCTCTGTTTCCAATATGAACATAGCATTAGAATTAGATTTCCTATTATAAGGTGCCAGTGTATTGATTGCTGTGCTGTGAGTGCTACTGTAGGGGAATATGAGGGGAGTAGAGATGACCACAGATGACACAGCATGGTGAGCTGCCAAATTATTGTTCTGTGAGGTCCCATGTGTTCCTGGCAACTCATCGGATTATGGTGATGGCTGTTGAATACTTCACTCTGTAGGCTGCATCTGCCGAAAGTGTTTTAATCAGGGATCTTTGGGTAGAAACATCTGTGTAGTCAGCGCTATGTGCTTTTGGAAGTCATGTTGCCAAACTTGGAGAGGCCTAGTTGTTCTAGTGTCTTCTAGAAGTTCTGGACTTCACATTTAACATGTACTTGTAAGATCCATTTGGAGTCAATTTTGTGCATGCTGTAAATGGCATTTTTTCTTGACTAGGCCCCTTTCCTTTGGTAGGGAAGGGCAGAGGAGGGAAGGACTGTGATATCTGTATCATTTGATTTCTGATTACCTGGTAGTGGGGCTGCTAATATTCTAGGCTCATCAGGGTGGTCCTGGCAAAGGAAGGACTCAGGAAGGCTTAGCAATCAGGAGTACTGTTGGCAGAGAGCTTGCAGTTCTTTTCCAGGATTCTCCTCTCCTTCTTCTCTAGGGAGTTGTAAGGAAGAACACAAGCTATACCATGGTGAGTGTAGGGTGTCCAGAGAAGGTCTGCTGAGCTGGTATTTCCTCTGGAATTTGTCTAGACATGAGACAGACTGTGGTTCTCTTGGTCAATGTAGTACCCTGGGTGATTATCCTTGTCCTCTGAACCTCCCTGTATTTCTTCTATAGTGGAGACTTTACTGCCCTGGCATGGGAGGATATGATGGTTATAGTATCACAGCCCAGTATGCATGCACAGGCACTGCATTTGGTGTGCAATGGGAACACAGATGGGAAAACTGATAATCTGGTTTCTAGAATTTCTGAGTAATGTTTTCCACTTTCAGATATGTCTTATTCATATTAAAAATAATTTAGAAAATAGTAGAAAGATGGTGATATGGATTGTCCTTCAGTAACCCATGATTAGAGTGTTTTTAACTTTCTGCTACCACCAGCCACAATAGTGTGATTCATTGCTGTTTAGTTCCAGGGACAAAAGTTGTTTCTGGTCTGCGGAGATTTCTCCGCTGTTCATGGAGTTGTTCAGGGAGGTAGAGCAGGATCCATGTCTTGGCCCATAATGCATGCGGCAGAAAGCAGATTTTAAATCATTCTTCCATGTTGTTTTGAGATTGGGTCAGTGCAGCTGGGTTTGCCTGAAACAACAGGAGGCACATGTTGGCTTACCCATAGCAAGAAATCTCATTTTGCAGAGAGAGTTCTAGAGCCTGGGGCTTCGGACATTGGTAGAAATATTAGTAGCTAAAGGGTCAGAAACAACATTTTAAGGTTCATTTGATTTTATTTAACCGGAGTTTTGATGTCTGTGTTTATTTAATCTCTATCCACAAAGATTTATAAGTAGTTGGGTAGCATTGTCAATGGTCACACTTTTCCTGGGTAAGTTTCTTTTTTGTTTTGATTAGTAGTTGATTGACTATGTTTTCAGGACTCAGTTCTTGGCTTTTTCACTCTGTCCTCTCTATTGCTTTACAAATGTTGTAAATATTTTGAATGTTATAACTTTGTGTTAAGTATAGAAATCATATAATATCCATCTGTGTACTATATTTTTATAATCCCGTTGAACATTCTGAGTATTTCCAATGTGAATGTAGTTTCTAAAGTTTTTTTTTTTAATTTTTTTCTGAATGTAGCTTTGTAATCAGTATTTTGTTATGCATTGCTGGGCATTGTCATTGGATTTTATTCATCTTATACTATAAATTTACCACATACAACATCTACACTGAGAAGAATCATTTTCCCAAAGATCAATTGCTTATTTTTTATTTAGGTTTTATTGTTCTTCTTGCTGCTGATCTGTGAAAGAGTTTTGGCTCATCAGAAATAACATATTGTGTATGTTGTCACATGGGTCAACTCATCTTCTTTTGGGTGATGACCAGAATTCAGATAATGCCACTCAAGAAGCTTTGTTATTTACATTCCATATCATGTACATGTAGAAAACTTTCTATTTCATGCAGAAACATATGAAAAAGATGTCAATAAACTTGGCAAATTGGTAAATCCTAATACCCTCAATTATATTAAGATCCAACCTACTATTCTGCACCACAGTTGCACTATGACACATTAGAGTGCATTGGAGATTCTAGCCCTAATTCTAATTGGTCTTAATTATGAAAACCTGGAGTCAGATAGAGGGGTTAATGGTGAAAGATAAGAGGAGGAGATCAGCCAGCCGTCATTCTTACATCTACTGAGTCCTTAGACCAATGGGGCTATCTTATACCTTGTAACCTGCAGACTAAACAAAATGAGCTTCTGTCCCCTCCTGCCTTATCTTTCTATCTCCACCCAGTCATGTTACTACTATCTCCAAGTCCCACGTACTGGAATAAAGGATTAAGTCACCGCCACCTGGCGCTGTGTAGGTCTGTTGGTACATATGTTGACCTGGGCAATGGTTTTTGTCCTCCATGCCTCCCAGTATGTATTTACTGGCTAAGAGGAGATTGCAGCTCAGGTATGGGGGATATAATTCTTGCATCATCACTGTCCGGTGTTCACATATGGACAGTTCTTCTGTTTGTAGTAGGAAGACAGATTAGAACTGATGTCTGGTTTCTAGAAGTTCTTAATATTGCATTCCATTGTCAGGTTTGTATTAAAATATTGCAAAGTGTTTAGGAATTTGTAGAAAAATGGTGATGTGAATTGTCCTTCACAAATAAATGATTAGAATGCTTTTTACTTGATGGTGCAACTAACCACAATGGTGTGATTCAGTGAAGTTAGTTCCAGGGGAGAAAAGGAGTTTCTGATGTGTAGGTGTCAATTTGCTTTCACCCCCCAACATAGGCCCTAAAGATTCAAAGTAAGGTAGGAAGTCATGGGAGCAACTACCTTCATCCATTCAGCCATTTCACACACTTTTTAATATTAGATAGCTAAAAGGGTTAAATTTAACAAGATAGAAGTCACAGATCACAGCATTGGTTCTCACACCTTAACAACCTACATTCCAAACCACCAGAGAAGCTAGGAAACAAGGAGAATCCTAAGAGAGATATACATGGACTCAAAGAGAAGGGGAAAGGGACCAGATCTCCTGCAATAACTGGGACCATGTGGGGAGGGGAGAAAGAGTTAGGAAAATGAAAATCTTTGAATCTTTAGGGCCTATGTTGGAGGGTGAAAGCAAATTGACACCTGAGGGTTGTCATCTGATCTACACACACTCAC
>NW_023276863.1:41674-53057 GCF_003668045.3 Cricetulus griseus
TCTACCCATCCAACACCATGCACACCTGCAGATCACAAATTCCCTTTCTTCCCTGGAACTCAACATTCCTTAATCACGCTACTGGAGTGGGAGGCAGCAGAAAGGTACCAGCATTCTGACCATACATTAATGAAGGATGGAAACCATCACCTCAGGATCCATATGACATTGATTTTGTGAAGCCTGTAATTTCTCCATGTGTGGTGGTATTTTTTTCTACTTTAAAATATGAAGGTTGACAGGTGGGGGTGTCACATCCCAGGAAAGGTGAGGTAGAGGCAGGGGGATCACCATGAATTTTAATGAGCTCCAGATCAGGTTCCAAAGCTACACAGAGAAAACCTATATCCACAAATAAATAAATAAATAAACAAAATACCCACAGAAAAACAAAACCAAACAAAACAATAAAACAAAGGTTGCCTTAAGACAAGAATGGAGAGCTAGGCAGTAATTAGCTATAGATGCCAGGTAATGGTGGAGGACACCTTTAATCCCAGCAATTGGGAGGCAGAGGCAGGTGGATTTCTGCGATTTCAAGTCCACCCTGTGCTACACCAGATTTAGCCACTCTAAAAGACAAACAGAGCCAGGTGGCGGTGACTTAATCTTTTATTCCAGTACGTGGGACTTGGAGATAGGAGTAACATGACTGGGTGGAGATAGAAAGATAAGGCAGGAGGGCACAGAAGCTCATTTTGTTCAGTCTGCAGGTTACAAGGTATAAGATAGCCCCATTGGTCTAAGGATTCAGTAGATGTAAGAAAGAGGCCTGGCTGATCTCCTCCTCTGATCTTTCACCATTAACCACTCTATCTGACTCCAGGTTTTCATAATTAAGACCAATTAGAATTAGCGCTAGAATCTCCAGTGCACTCTAATGTGTCATAGTGCAACTGTGGTGCAGAATAGTAGATTGGATCTTAATAGAATTGAGGGTATTAGGATTTACCAATTTGCCAAGTTTATTGACATATTTTGCATATGTTTGTGCATGAAATAGAAAGTTTTCTACAAGTACATGATATGGAATGTAAATAACAAAGCTTCTTGAGTGGCATTATCTGAATTCTGGTCATCACCCAAAAGAAGATGAGCTGACCCATGTGAAAACATACACAAAATGTTATTTCTGATGAGCCAAAACTCTTTCACAGATCAGCAGCAAGAAGAACAATAAAACCTAAATAAAAAATAAGCAATTGATCTTTGGGAAAACGATTCTTCTCAGTGTAGATCTTGTATGTGGTAAATTTATAGTATAAGATGAGTAAAATCCAATGACAATGCCCAGCAATGTATAACAAAATACTGATTACAAAGCTACATTCACAAAAAAATTAAAAAAAAAAACTTTAGAAACTACATTCACATTGGAAATACTCAGAATGTTCAACGGGATTATAAAAATTTAGTACACAGATGGATATTATATGCCTTCTGTACTTAACACAAATCTATAACATTCACAATGTTTACAACATTTGTAAAGCAATAGAGAGGACAGAGAGAAAAAGCCAAGAACAGAGTCCTGAAAACATAGTCAATCAACTACTAATCAAAACAAAAAATAAACTTACCCAAGAAAAGTGTGACCATTGACAATGCTAACCAACTACTTATGAATCTTTGTGGATAGAGATTAAATAAACACAGACATCAAAACTCCGGTTAAATAAAATCAAATGAACCTTAAAATGTTGTTTCTGACCCTTTATCTATGAATATTTCTACCAAAGTGAGAAGCCCCGGGCTCTAGAACTCTCTCTGCAAAATGAGATTTCTTGCTATGGCTATGCCAACATGTGCCTCCTGTTGTTTCAGGCAAACCCAGCTGCACTGACCCAATCTCAAAACAACATGGAAGAATGATTTAAAATCTGCTTTCTGCCGCATGCATTATGGGCCAAGACATGGATCCTGCTCTACCTCCCTGAACAACTCCAGGAACAGATGAGAAATCTCCGCAGACCAGAAACAACTTTTGTCCCCTGGAACTAAACAGCAATGATTCACACTATTGTGGCTGGTGGTAGCAGAAAGTTAAAAACACTCTAATCATGGGTTACTGAAGGACAATCCATATCACCATCTTTCTGCTATATTCTAAATTATTTTTAATATGAATAAGACATATCTGAAAGTGGAAAACATTACTCAGAATTTCTAGAAACCAGATTATCAGTTTTCCCATCTGTGTTCCCACTGCACACCAGACGCAGTGCCTGTGCATGCACACTGGGCTGTGATATTATAACCATCATATCCTCCCATGCCAGGGCAGTAAAGTCTCCACTATAGAAGAAATACATATACAGGGAGGTTCAGAGGACAAGGACAACCACCCAGGTTACTACATTGACCGAGAGAACCACAGTCTGTCTCATGTCTAGACAAATTTCAGAAGAAATACCAGCTCAGCAGACCTTCTCTGGACACCCTACACTCACCATGGTATATCTTGGGTTCTTCCTTACAACTCCCTAGAGCAGAAGGAGAGGAGAATCCTGGAAAAGAACTGCAAGCTCTCTGCCAACAGTACTCCTGATTGCTAAGCCTTCCCAGAGTCCTTCCTTTGCTAGGACCACTCAGATGGGCCTAGAATATTAGCAGCCCCACTACCAGGTAATCAGAAATCAAATGATACAGATATCACAATCCTTCCCTCCTCTGCCCTTCCCTACCAAAGGAAAGGGGCCTAGTCAAGAAAAAATGCCATTTACAGCATGCACAAAATTGACTCCAAATGGATCTTACAAGTACATGTTAAATGTGAAGTCCAGAACTTCTAGAAGACACTAGAACAACTAGGCCTCTCCAAGTTTGGCAACATGACTTCCAAAAGCACTTAGTGCTGACTACACAGATGTTTCTACCCAAAGATCCCTGATTAAAACACTTTCCACAGATGCAGTCTACAAAGTTAAGTATTCAACAGCCATCACCATAATCGGATGAGTTGCCAGGAACACATGGGACCTCACGGAACAATAATTTGGCAGCAGGTTCCTACCCAGCATCCAGGAAGGTCTTCCTCATGGCCTCCCATGCCTTCCCATTCCATCCTAGTCATCTGGGGATAGCATCCCCTTGCTCATCATGCTGTGGCATCTGTGGTCATCTCTACTCCCCTCATAATCCCCTACAGTAGCACTCACAGCACAGCAATCAATACACTGGCACCTTATAACAGGAAATCTAATTCTAATGCTATGTGCGTATTGGAAACAGAGAGAATTCACAAAAGGATTACAAAAAAAATAGTACACATTTTGACACAATGTTATTTCTGTACTTACATAAACCTATAGCAATCGGCAAGGTGTACAATATTTGGGAAAGAATAAAGGAGATGGAGACAAATAGCCAAGAATAAAAGTAGGACAATATCATCAACTTCTCATCAAAGGAAACTCAGCAAGTTAAACTGAGATCTGGACCAATGTTACCCAGTTACCTATGTTTCTTTTTGTTTTGAAATTAAGTAAACAGACTTCACAAGTGCCCCCCACCAAATAAGTAAAATGGACCCTTAGAATGTTCGGCTTCTGAACCTCTAGCTATCGATATTTCTTCCAAACAGAGATTCCCCATGGTCTAGAGCTCTCTCCACAAATGGGAGTTATCTCTTGTAATGTTTCTGCAAACTCTCATATCCCATTGTGGTTTGAGGCAAACCCAGGCACACTGATGACCACACAGAAAAAAAATAGAAGAATGATTGAACATCTGCTTCCTGCCACATATATGAAGATCCAAGATGTGGATTCTGCCCAATCCACACACCCAACACCACGGACACCTGAAAAACTTCCATAGATCAAAATTTTCTTTTTCCCCTGGAAATCAACTTTCGTGAATCACATCATTTTAGCTGGTGGAGTCACAAATTTAAAAGATCATGTATTAATAAAGGTTGCTCCACATCACTTCAGTAGGATCAGTGGCATCAATTTTGTGGAGCCTTTAAATGGGTTCTACAAGTGTGTTTATATTATGTTTGTGCATTAACAAATGAAACTTGCCATTTGTTGGTGGCACAGGCCTTTAATCCCAGTGATTGAGAAGTAGAGTCAGGTAGATCTCTGTGACTTCAAGCAAGTTCCAGATCAGGCTCCAAAGAAAAACCCTGTCTAAATCAAACAAACAAACAAAAAACAAAGAAACAAACATAAAAAACAAAGCAAAAAATAAACTCAACTGAAGACCAGAGTGTTCAGTCAGGCAGTAGTTAGCCATAGATGCCAGATCATGGTAGAGCACACCTTTAAAACCCAGCACTTGGGAGGCAGAGGCAAGTGGATCTCTATTATTTCTAGGCATCCCTTGGATACACTAAATTTATGCAATCTAAAAGAGTAGTAGGGCCAGGTAGTGTTACCTCAAACCAATATCCTGTACTTGCTCCCTACTGTCACAAAGACCACACGTACAACAAGATTTCCAGTCCTCAAATTGGTGTGAGAAGTCCTGTTCAACCATATGCCATCAGATGAGAAAATCAGAGAGCAAATAGAAGTCAAGGAAAAAACACCATTCCAACAAAAAACAGAGAGAGAGAGAGAGAGAGAGAGAGAGAGAGAGAGAGAGAGAGAGAGAATCAGCACCTAGACCTGACATGACCGCAAAGCAAGATAACTGGGCGCCAGCATAAAAGCATAACCAACAGCCACCAGAGCAATATGTCACTACCAGATTCTGGGTATTGTAATAGAGCAAGTCATGAATATTCCAACATATTTGAAGCACAATTAAGACCTTATTTCTAAAGAAGGCAGAAGTCCTGAAAGTTGAAATGAATTATTCCCATAAAGTATTCTGAGAAAGGAAGAATGAAAGTAAAAGAACTATGGTAATGTATTGATTTTGTTGTTACCCTTAGGTCAGTGTCTATCTTTTGGGGGGAATTAGGAGAGAAACTCAGGTTAGGCACTGAAGGAAAAACATGAGGAACCATTGTTTCTTTATTTTCTCTTTTGCTTTGTCATTATATTATATTGAGCTAGGTTTCTTAACCATCCCAGGCCCACTTGCCCAGAGATATTGTGAACTCAGTGGAAGTCTTCTTCCCACATCAACCATCAGTCAACACAATCTTTTTCAAACAGAAATCAGATATTCTCATCTAAGAACATACTCAGTCAGTGTTTGCTCAGATCATGCTAGAATTGGTCATGTTGATACCTGAGGTTAATTACGAGACAGAGACAGTAATATATGAGAAGGTTTTAAAATGCAAAGCCAATGTATCAATCATATAAATTACTTAAGTGTCAAATACACAAACATAAAGATAGTAACAACTGGAAAACACAGAAATGCCAGAATGCCAGGAAATGGGAACAGGTACCTATCTAAGAAGAAAAAAACTAAAACTCTCTCGCCAGAGGAACTTTTCCAAAAAACAAAAACTTCAGGAACTGATAACTTATTTTATGAAGACAAATTAGTGAAGGTCCAACATTTTTTAAGAAAATGAATATAACTAGATAACCTACTAGAGTACACAAAATCACTGCACATGATATGAGGTCTATACTTGTCACAAAGAGACAACAATAAAAAAACATGCAAAATATTTTTGAAAGAAATTAGGGATTGGTGAGAAAAAGCTAAAAAATAAGACAGGAAAATCTTGGCAACTTTTAATCAAAAGACCAAATAAACTATAGGAAAGGAAAGGGGTGATCATGAACCATGTTACCCAGGGCATAAAAATTAAATAAACACAGACTTCACAACTTTCACAAAATCCCCTCAAATTGACACTTGAACTATTGTTTCTGACTCTCGAGGGACTGATATACTTCCAAAATCAGAAGCACCATGCTCTAGAACTCTTTCCAAAAATGGAGGTGATCTTTTGATACAGATCAGAATCTCCTTATAATTCCTTTTCTTTCAGGAAAAAAACAACCCCACTGATGCTCAGTCATAAAACAGCATAGAAAAATAATTTTAAAGACAGGTAGACCAATGGAATTGAATTGAAAACCATGATATGGAACCACATACCTATGAAAACCTGATGCTGGACAATGAAGCTAGAATTATACAATATAAAAACGGAAGTATCTTCAGCAAATAGTGTTGGCATAACTGGGTGCTGGCATGTAAAAGACTGCAGACAGATGCATATCAATCACCATGCACAAAATGTAGGTGCAAATTGATCAATGACGTAACATAAATCCACCCACACCAAACATCTTAGAAGAGAAAGTAGGAGGTACCCTGGAAGGATTTGTACAGTAGACAGCTTCCTGAACATAACATCAGTAGCACAGACACAGAGATCCACAATTAATAAATGGGACCCGCTGAAAATGAGATATTTCTGTAAGTCAAAAGACACAGTCAACAAAACAAAATGGCAGTCCAAAAAATGGAAAAAGATATCCATCAACCCAATATTTGACAGAGGTCTGAATTCCAAAATATACAAAGAACTCAAGAAACTAGTCACCAAAACACCAAAAATTCAATTAAAAAGTGGGATATAGAATTAAAAAGAGACTAGCAATAGAGGAATCTAAAATAGCTGAAAGACACTAAAAATGTGCTCAATAGTTGGTGGTGGATGCCTTTATAACCAGCACTCGGGAGGCAGAGGCAGGCAGATCTCTGTGAGTTTGAGGCCAGCCTGGTCTCTAGAGTGAATGCCAGGATAGGTTCCAAAGCTACACAGAGAAACCCTGTCTCAAAAAAACAAAAAAAAAGTGTTCAATATTCTTTGCAATCAGGGAAAGGCAAATCAAAACAACTATGAGGTATCATATTGTTCTTGTCAGAATGGTTAAAATCAACAACACTAATGACAGTTCATGGTGGTGAGTATTGGGAAAAGAGCATTCCTCCACTGCTGCTGGAAATGGAAAGTCTTACAACCACTTTGCAAACAAGTACAGAAGTTCCTCAGGAAAATTGGAATCAATATACCACAAGATACAGCAATTCCACTCATAGGTGCATAGTCAAAAGACGAACATTCAAAAAAAGGATGTCTGTTCAAACATGTTCATAGCAGTATTATTTGTAATAGCTGGAACCTGGATTTAACCTTGATGCCCCTCACCTAAAGAATGGATAGAGAAAATGTGGCACAATTACACAATGGAGTACTACTCAGCAGAAAAAATAATGGAATCTTAAAATTCATGGGCAAATGGATGGAAGGTAGCCCAGTCACAAAAAGAAAAATGTGTTATGTGCTCTCTTTTATATGGGTTTTAGACATGGAAAAAATGATTAACAGTCTACAATCCACATCACCAGAGAAGCTAGGAAACAAGGAGAATCCTAAGAGAGATAGATATAAATGGTCTCCCAGAGAAGGTGAAAGGGACAAGATCTCCTGAGTTAATTGGTGCCATGGGGGCAGAAGAGAAAGACTTAGGAGAATGAAATGGGGAGAAGAGGTGGGGTGCAGACAAGTTGAGGGAGAAGCAGGATTGAGTCAGGGGAAGAATAGAGGAAAGCAAGAAACATATAGCATAATAGACAGAGCCATTATACATTTAAAGAGAAATCTGGCAGTAGGCAAATGTCCAGTGATCTACAAGGATGACACCAACAAAAAATGTAAGCAATAGTCAAGTTTTCCTTAAATGCCTTTCTCTAATAATTACATTGATGACTACCTTATATACAATCCTAGATCCTTCATCCAGTAGCTGATAGAAGCAGAAGCAGACACCTAGAGCTAAACACTGAGCCATACTCTTGGAATTTAGATTCAGATAAGGAGTAGTGACGAGCAAAGGGGTCAAGACCAGATGAGAAATGTCCACAGAAACAACTGACCTGAACAAAGGGGAGCTGATGGACCACAGACTGATACCTGGGAAACCAGCATAGGACTGATGCAGGCCCCCTGAACATGGGTGTCAGTTAGGAGGCCTGGGAAATCTATGGGGCCTATCGTATTGGATTAGAATTCATCCCTGGTATATGGATGGATTTGGGAGTCCATTCCACATACAGCAACATTCTCTCAGCCAAGAGACCTGGGGGTGGTCCTAGGCTGTGCTCCAAATGATATGACAGACTTTGATGATCACTTATGGAAGGCCTCAGCTTCACTGCACAGCAGAAAGGGGATGGGGTAGCGGGTCAGTGAGGGGCAGGGGAGGAGGGGGTAAGGAAACTGTGATTGACATGTAAAACAAACTAGTTTCTAATTTAAATTTTAAAAAGGAAAGAAATGCTCCCCATTTCCATGGCCTATGGCACATATCATGGAATCTGCCCAATCTACCTGCACAGCACCATGCACACTTGAGGAATCTCTGCACATCAGAAACTCCTTTTCTCCCCTGTAACTAAACTTCACTGAATCACATCATTGTGTTTAGTTGCAACAACATGTTAAAAGCATTCTAATCATGTATATATGAAAGACAATCCACATCAACATTTTCCCACAAGTTTCTAAACTCTTTGCAATATTTATAATACAACCCTGAAGAAGGAATGCAATATTCAGGACTCCTAGAAACCAGACCTTCAGTTTTCTAATCTGTCTTCCCATTGCAAGCAGAAGCACTGCCCATATGTGAACACTGGACAGTGATACTGCAAGGAATATATCCCCCATACCAGGGCTGCAGAGTTTTTCTTACCCAGTAAATACATAGTGGGTGGCATTGAGGACAAATGCCATTGTCCAGGTCAACATATGTACCAACAGAACTACACACTGGCTCATGTTCTCTTCAACGTCCAAAAGAATTGAGAGCTTACTGCGTAGTGGTGGGGGTGGCACATGCCTTTAATAACAGCACCTGGGAGGCAGATGCAGTAAGATCTCTCTGAGTTCATACCATACTTGGGTATAATGTGAGTCCCAGTACAGCCACAATGGTTACATGGGGAAACCATGTTGAAAAACAAACAATAAATAAATATATAAATAAATGAGATGATAGCTCAACAGTCCTGCTCTGAACACCATTCACTCACCATGGTAAAGCTTTTGTTCCTTCTTACAACTCATTTCAGAAAGGCAGAAGAAACTATGACAAGAACCCACAAATTACCTGACACTAGTACTCCTGACTGCTAACACCTGTTCCCCAAGAAAACCCACAATGGCTAAGGCAAACATGGTAGGACTCATATTAGCAGGTTTCCTACTGTGTGATCAAAGATCAAATGACTCAGACAGCACAGTTATTCCAGCTCTGCCCTTAGAGAAGAGTAGACAGAGCCCTAGCCTAAAAAGTTTGTATTTTAGTAGAAACTCCTGCCCTCTCATCTAGCACAGCCTGTCCCTCATCCAAAGCACAGGGTCCTTTATATGCACATTCCATTATACACTCAATGTCTTGTGAAACAAACCTACTGCCTCTGAGCTGGGAAACCCTGCAAGCAAACACAGATCACATTCACTCAGTAACTATTCTCAAAGTGTACCTGAGTTAAAGAAAAACAGGCCACAGATTAGAAAACAATGGGATATGAATAGGGCTTGGAGGCAGAAAAGACAATTGGAGTATGATGCATTTATAATCACAAAAATTATTTTGAAAACTTGCAACAGGCCTTATGGCCATTTGCTCCTGAGACTAGAGAACTGTATTAGAGCACATTAATGATTTCTTGTAACATTTCTCTAAAGATGAACACCATAACCTAGAAATATACAAGTCCTTAGGAGTGGATACTAGCACGTGAGTAAAATACAATCACACAACCAGGATATTCCTCAAATAATTTCTTAAGTCCATCATTTTCCTGAAACACCAGGTCATTCTTCAGGGACAGTGTCCTCAGTTGGAGGTCATAGTGGACATGAAAGATAGATAAGTAGAAGGTATAAAAGATAAATGCTAGGTATTGTAGATGATATGCCCCAGACTAACTAAGCTTCTTAAGAAGAATAGCATCCTGTATGCTGTATAAACGGGGTGGGAGGAGGGAAGGCTATGGGAGAACAATATGAATTTACCAAAAACTAACATATAGAGGGAGAAATTCAGGAGGAGACTAGTCAAGCAAAGCCACAAAAGAGAAACAGAATATCTCAAGACCACTATTGACTTAAGACACAGTGGCCTAAGGACAGACAATAGCTCCCAATATGTTTGAAAGAGTTTTGTTTTAAGGATTTGAAGCAACCTTTCAAAAAGTTCATGGGCCCAGACCATTGCCAGCTCCCCCAAACATATTGCATATTTTAAAGAAAGAGTTCAGTTTTATTGTCAATATATCATGCCCCACTGAAAGCTCCTGATCCCTGGACCTCTGGCTGTTACAAAGTCCTCTGAGCCTGAGGGCTGAAATGAAAGCATTGATTGATGAGGTGAGTTCTTAGCACAACTGTGTTTTATTTACAAATAATTCTTACCTGGTGTCATATTGCCCAACTGACAAAACTATGTTTATTCTCAAGAAATAAAACAACTAGAATTTCATGACACCTGGATTTAAGGTTTTTTGTGACCCTGTAATGCCTCCTTGTCCACCTTGTTAGAGGCCTGTTCTTCTATAAGGGAATAGGCCTGGTGTCTAGTGGTAAATCAGGGGTAGATCCTTTGTAATGGTTTGGAGCCAAATGTCTGGACAAGCCTAATGAACAAATGTGTATCCTGGCATCCAAACAAGGCTGGTTAGCATATACTTTGAATGTTTCAGAGGCAGTACTCCCATAGCTCGATTCTAGTATGGGATACATTGTATTTCCTAAGCATTGGTAAATCCTTCATATCAACAATTCTACTTTCCTAAATTATGTTGTAATAGGGGACTGCTGCCCAACACATGAGATGTCTCTGGACATCCTGCACAAAATTAACTATGAATGGAGATTACATGTAAATGTTAAATGCAGTGTGTCCAATATCAAGAAAATATTGGAAAACTAGGCATCTCTGAGTTAGGCAAGCTGCTTTCCATATATTAAATCAAGAATGTTGAAGTTGTGCTGGGCGTTGGTGGCAAAAACCATTAATCCCAGCATTTGGGACGCAGAGACAGGTGGATCTCTGTGACTTCAAGGCCAGCTGGTCATCAGAGTGAGTATCAGGATAGGCTCCAAAGCTACACACAGAACCCTGTCTCCAAAAATCCAAAAGGAAAAAAAAGAATGTTTAAGTTAACTAGAAACTCAACTTACCCAGGTCCCTGATCACAACACTCTGATCAAATTACACCCATAGAGCAAAATTAGTGTCAGAACTCCTCCTGGGTGGAACAAGTACATGGGCCAAATGGGATTTTCCAAGACAGGGAATCTGGCCTCACTCTCCCCACAGATGCAGGGTGGACTCACCACACTGTCTGCCACACCTCAGCATCTGCAGACAGCATCATTTTACTCACCATTTTGTGGTTTCCTAGATCGCGGAAGGTCTCAGCTCAACTCCCTGTAGCAGCAACCACA
>NW_023276863.1:53557-75560 GCF_003668045.3 Cricetulus griseus
CAGAAACCCTGCCTCAAAAACCAAAAGGAGAAAAAAAATGATTACTTATATTAACACTTTATGAGATGCCTTAAAAGATATGCTCAGTAAAGTAAAAGGGAAAATTAAGACTACCAGAGATAGATTAAATAATAGATTATTAACTTTATATTTTTCAAATGCTACTGAAAAGGAAACAACAGCATTGGAAGATATTAGATAAAAAAGAAACTGCTAAATTAAAGCAACCTGTATAATTCAGAGATACTTTGAGCTCAAAATAAAAAACAAGATATGTGTTACATTAGGGAAGAAGATTTGCTTTTGTTTCCACAGGGCTGGGGAGGAACCCAGTGACCATCAAAAATGATAAAGATTATTTTCAAACAAACAGATGTTTTTCATTGGATTAAATATAACTTTCCAAAACTAGAAAACTGCACAGGTATGTTGAGGAAGGTTTTGTTTTGTCTTTCAAAAACATAATATTCTCCAATGAAGGAATATAAAGACCATTGGTTTTGTGGGGTTCTAGGACTGTGTCTGTTGGTAAAGAGTATGTGTGTCACTAGGTTCTGCATTTCTGGGACATGTTTGGATGTTGTAATGGTACTGACTAACATATTTTTACATGTCTAAAAGACATTTACTATGCTCATTACAATCATGGTTCTGATGCACAAATGTGTTTCACCATTAGTATCAAAAATAAAGTAGAATGCCTTGGAAGTAATGATGGTGTGGCTTACATTTAGGCACATGAGAAATCAGGAAAAATAAAAATTTAATATGTATAAGTCATTGGAAGCAAAGTTGGTAAAAACAGGCTTCCCCAAAAATATAACTGGTGTTAAAGAAGAACCTCATTAGCCTTTCTGTCCAATTCGAGGATAATCAACCATGTCTTAATTATTCCCAAATCATGTGAAATAAAATCTGAATACTTCATGTAATTTACAATGGTGCCTTAGGTGTGCCAAAGCAGAAATTTCATAGTCTAGTAGGGTCATATTCTTTCATGGAGTAGACACTGGAAAATTGTCCCCAGTCAAGAAAATAACCTTGTGCTGACAAATACAGGAACATGGTGGGGGGGTTCCTGGAAGGAAGGAATTTCCTGGGACAGGCAAAGGAAAGAACAATGGGGAGGAGAATATTGATCAAAGGGTATTATGTGTGCATAAAATTGTAAAAGTAATTAACTTTTACAGAGGAAAAAATAAATGAGAACTTATGCTGAAAAAAAAATTAGTCTTTCTTGGCCGGGCATTGGTGGCAAATACCTTTAATCCCAGCACTGAGGAGGCAGAGGCAGGCAGATCTCTGTTAGTACAATGCCAGGCTGGTCTCCAGAGCGAGTGACAGGACAGTCTCCAAAGCTATACAGAGAAACTCTGTATGAAAAAAGCAAAAAAAAAAAAATCATATCATACATAGGTTTGTGAACTTGCTGCTCATCATGTGTTAATAATAGGAAACCTCGTATTCAATTATAGCCATTCTGTATTTCATGTAACATACAATCACAACTATTTAACTCACTAACCCCCCCCCAAACAGTCCCAGAGCCCAGAGCCCATCCACTTGCCCTCGCTGGGCTCCCTCCCTGCCTCCCTCCAGGCTCCCCCAGTGCCTGCCCGCTGACTCCACTGCCCCATCCATCGATTCATCTGTTTATTAACGTATTCATTCATTCATTGTTCGTTCGATTTTTCATTCATGGACTCCCGGGCGGGAGCGAGCATGCAGAAACAGGTGAGCTCATGAATGAACACCCCCTCCCCCCATCTCCATGCTTGCCCCACCCTGCTCTTCAACTCGCCCTTCCTAAAGTGCATCACTGACTTGACTGCTGACACCTGGCTGCTGCCTGCAGTCAATTCACGGGATGGCTCAGCTCTCTGAGTCACTGATTCACTGACTCACTTGCTCATTCACTTGCAAAGCCAGACAGGTGAGTCAGCAGTTCTTAGAGAAGTTTTCCCGCTCCCTGCAGACAGCTCGCCCCGGACTACATTTCCCAGTGTGCCCTGCGCTCCCAAGCAACCACTCTTCCGCCTGCTCGCCTCTGGGCTTCCTTCCCGGGATTTTAGAAGACTTAGGATACTGGTAGGACTCTTGTGATTTTTTTAGAGGGGTGGAAGACACGGGAGGGAGGGGATGGAGGGCAGGGGATGAAGGGAGGGCAGGGGAGGGAGGGGCAGTGTAATGAGGAAAGGGAGGCTGTGGAGCGATCTGCTCCGTCCCCGTGCTGTGTCTCCCACGTGAGCTTTTCCTAATTCATTTTGATTTGGTACCATTTGGTTTGCTGCATCGTCAGGGAGGTTCTTTGGTGTGTAGAAACTTTTGAATTATATCCTGGAGGACAAGGGAAGTTCCTATGGAGACCAGGAAGGTTTCAGGGTCTGCAAATTAGCCTGGGGCCAGTGCTATTGAAATGAATATTGTTGCAGATCTACAGAAAGGATTTTTCTTGTGTGGGAGGCATGGCCAGGAACCACAATACTGTGTCTTTAAGCACACTCTAACCCTATGGGAGGTGCTCTTGTCACTCAAGCCTCACTATCCAATCAGGCCCTCCAGGAGACGTGCCAGTCAGAAGAGGTTCAGGGCTCTTCTGCTCACCAGGCTTGACTTTGAAGAGGAGACAGCAGCAGTTTTGTTTGCTGCGCTGTGGTTGCTGCTACAGGGAGTTGAGCTGAGACCTTCCGCGATCTAGGAAACCACAAAATGGTGAGTAAAATGATGCTGTCTGCAGATGCTGAGGTGTGGCAGACAGTGTGGTGAGTCCACCCTGCATCTGTGGGGAGAGTGAGGCCAGATTCCCTGTCTTGGAAAATCCCATTTGGCCCATGTACTTGTTCCACCCAGGAGGAGTTCTGACACTAATTTTGCTCTATGGGTGTAATTTGATCAGAGTGTTGTGATCAGGGACCTGGGTAAGTTGAGTTTCTAGTTAACTTAAACATTCTTTTTTTTCCTTTTGGATTTTTGGAGACAGGGTTCTGTGTGTAGCTTTGGAGCCTATCCTGATACTCACTCTGATGACCAGCTGGCCTTGAAGTCACAGAGATCCACCTGTCTCTGCGTCCCAAATGCTGGGCTTAATGGTTTTTGCCACCAACGCCCAGCACAACTTCAACATTCTTGATTTAATATATGGAAAGCAGCTTGCCTAACTCAGAGATGCCTAGTTTTCCAATATTTTCTTGATATTGGACACTCTGCATTTAACATTTACATGTAATCTCCATTCATAGTTAATTTTGTGCAGGATGTCCAGAGACATCTCATGTGTTGGGCAGCAGTCCCCTATTACAACATAATTTAGGAAAGTAGAATTGTTGATATGAAGGATTTACCAATGCTTAGGAAATACAATGTATCCCATACTAGAATCGAGCTATGGGAGTACTGCCTCTGAAACATTCAAAGTATATGCTAACCAGCCTTGTTTGGATGCCAGGATACACATTTGTTCATCAGGCTTGTCCAGACATTTGGCTCCAAACCATTACAAAGGATCTACCCCTGATTTACCACTAGACACCAGGCCTATTCCCTTATAGAAGAACAGGCCTCTAACAAGGTGGACAAGGAGGCATTACAGGGTCACAAAAAACCTTAAATCCAGGTGTCATGAAATTCTAGTTGTTTTATTTCTTGAGAATAAACATAGTTTTGTCAGTTGGGCAATATGACACCAGGTAAGAATTATTTGTAAATAAAACACAGTTGTGCTAAGAACTCACCTCATCAATCAATGCTTTCATTTCAGCCCTCAGGCTCAGAGGACTTTGTAACAGCCAGAGGTCCAGGGATCAGGAGCTTTCAGTGGGGCATGATATATTGACAATAAAACTGAACTCTTTCTTTAAAATATGCAATATGTTTGGGGGAGCTGGCAATGGTCTGGGCCCATGAACTTTTTGAAAGGTTGCTTCAAATCCTTAAAACAAAACTCTTTCAAACATATTGGGAGCTATTGTCTGTCCTTAGGCCACTGTGTCTTAAGTCAATAGTGGTCTTGAGATATTCTGTTTCTCTTTTGTGGCTTTGCTTGACTAGTCTCCTCCTGAATTTCTCCCTCTATATGTTAGTTTTTGGTAAATTCATATTGTTCTCCCATAGCCTTCCCTCCTCCCACCCCGTTTATACAGCATACAGGATGCTATTCTTCTTAAGAAGCTTAGTTAGTCTGGGGCATATCATCTACAATACCTAGCATTTATCTTTTATACCTTCTACTTATCTATCTTTCATGTCCACTATGACCTCCAACTGAGGACACTGTCCCTGAAGAATGACCTGGTGTTTCAGGAAAATGATGGACTTAAGAAATTATTTGAGGAATATCCTGGTTGTGTGATTGTATTTTACTCACGTGCTAGTATCCACTCCTAAGGACTTGTATATTTCTAGGTTATGGTGTTCATCTTTAGAGAAATGTTACAAGAAATCATTAATGTGCTCTAATACAGTTCTCTAGTCTCAGGAGCAAATGGCCATAAGGCCTGTTGCAAGTTTTCAAAATAATTTTTGTGATTATAAATGCATCATACTCCAATTGTCTTTTCTGCCTCCAAGCCCTATTCATATCCCATTGTTTTCTAATCTGTGGCCTGTTTTTCTTTAACTCAGGTACACTTTGAGAATAGTTACTGAGTGAATGTGATCTGTGTTTGCTTGCAGGGTTTCCCAGCTCAGAGGCAGTAGGTTTGTTTCACAAGACATTGAGTGTATAATGGAATGTGCATATAAAGGACCCTGTGCTTTGGATGAGGGACAGGCTGTGCTAGATGAGAGGGCAGGAGTTTCTACTAAAATACAAACTTTTTAGGCTAGGGCTCTGTCTACTCTTCTCTAAGGGCAGAGCTGGAATAACTGTGCTGTCTGAGTCATTTGATCTTTGATCACACAGTAGGAAACCTGCTAATATGAGTCCTACCATGTTTGCCTTAGCCATTGTGGGTTTTCTTGGGGAACAGGTGTTAGCAGTCAGGAGTACTAGTGTCAGGTAATTTGTGGGTTCTTGTCATAGTTTCTTCTGCCTTTCTGAAATGAGTTGTAAGAAGGAACAAAAGCTTTACCATGGTGAGTGAATGGTGTTCAGAGCAGGACTGTTGAGCTATCATCTCATTTATTTATATATTTATTTATTGTTTGTTTTTCAACATGGTTTCCCCATGTAACCATTGTGGCTGTACTGGGACTCACATTATACCCAAGTATGGTATGAACTCAGAGAGATCTTACTGCATCTGCCTCCCAGGTGCTGTTATTAAAGGCATGTGCCACCCCCACCACTACGCAGTAAGCTCTCAATTCTTTTGGACGTTGAAGAGAACATGAGCCAGTGTGTAGTTCTGTTGGTACATATGTTGACCTGGACAATGGCATTTGTCCTCAATGCCACCCACTATGTATTTACTGGGTAAGAAAAACTCTGCAGCCCTGGTATGGGGGATATATTCCTTGCAGTATCACTGTCCAGTGTTCACATATGGGCAGTGCTTCTGCTTGCAATGGGAAGACAGATTAGAAAACTGAAGGTCTGGTTTCTAGGAGTCCTGAATATTGCATTCCTTCTTCAGGGTTGTATTATAAATATTGCAAAGAGTTTAGAAACTTGTGGGAAAATGTTGATGTGGATTGTCTTTCATATATACATGATTAGAATGCTTTTAACATGTTGTTGCAACTAAACACAATGATGTGATTCAGTGAAGTTTAGTTACAGGGGAGAAAAGGAGTTTCTGATGTGCAGAGATTCCTCAAGTGTGCATGGTGCTGTGCAGGTAGATTGGGCAGATTCCATGATATGTGCCATAGGCCATGGAAATGGGGAGCATTTCTTTCCTTTTTAAAATTTAAATTAGAAACTAGTTTGTTTTACATGTCAATCACAGTTTCCTTACCCCCTCCTCCCCTGCCCCTCACTGACCCGCTACCCCATCCCCTTTCTGCTGTGCAGTGAAGCTGAGGCCTTCCATAAGTGATCATCAAAGTCTGTCATATCATTTGGAGCACAGCCTAGGACCACCCCCAGGTCTCTTGGCTGAGAGAATGTTGCTGTATGTGGAATGGACTCCCAAATCCATCCATATACCAGGGATGAATTCTAATCCAATACGATAGGCCCCATAGATTTCCCAGGCCTCCTAACTGACACCCATGTTCAGGGGGCCTGCATCAGTCCTATGCTGGTTTCCCAGGTATCAGTCTGTGGTCCATCAGCTCCCCTTTGTTCAGGTCAGTTGTTTCTGTGGACATTTCTCATCTGGTCTTGACCCCTTTGCTCGTCACTACTCCTTATCTGAATCTAAATTCCAAGAGTATGGCTCAGTGTTTAGCTCTAGGTGTCTGCTTCTGCTTCTATCAGCTACTGGATGAAGGATCTAGGATTGTATATAAGGTAGTCATCAATGTAATTATTAGAGAAAGGCATTTAAGGAAAACTTGACTATTGCTTACATTTTTTGTTGGTGTCATCCTTGTAGATCACTGGACATTTGCCTACTGCCAGATTTCTCTTTAAATGTATAATGGCTCTGTCTATTATGCTATATGTTTCTTGCTTTCCTCTATTCTTCCCCTGACTCAATCCTGCTTCTCCCTCAACTTGTCTGCACCCCACCTCTTCTCCCCATTTCATTCTCCTAAGTCTTTCTCTTCTGCCCCCATGGCACCAATTAACTCAGGAGATCTTGTCCCTTTCACCTTCTCTGGGAGACCATTTATATCTATCTCTCTTAGGATTCTCCTTGTTTCCTAGCTTCTCTGGTGATGTGGATTGTAGACTGTTAATCATTTTTTCCATGTCTAAAACCCATATAAAAGAGAGCACATAACACATTTTTCTTTTTGTGACTGGGCTACCTTCCATCCATTTGCCCATGAATTTTAAGATTCCATTATTTTTTCTGCTGAGTAGTACTCCATTGTGTAATTGTGCCACATTTTCTCTATCCATTCTTTAGGTGAGGGGCATCAAGGTTAAATCCAGGTTCCAGCTATTACAAATAATACTGCTATGAACATGTTTGAACAGACATCCTTTTTTTGAATGTTCGTCTTTTGACTATGCACCTATGAGTGGAATTGCTGTATCTTGTGGTATATTGATTCCAATTTTCCTGAGGAACTTCTGTACTTGTTTGCAAAGTGGTTGTAAGACTTTCCATTTCCAGCAGCAGTGGAGGAATGCTCTTTTCCCAATACTCACCACCATGAACTGTCATTAGTGTTGTTGATTTTAACCATTCTGACAAGAACAATATGATACCTCATAGTTGTTTTGATTTGCCTTTCCCTGATTGCAAAGAATATTGAACACTTTTTTTTTGTTTTTTTGAGACAGGGTTTCTCTGTGTAGCTTTGGAACCTATCCTGGCATTCACTCTAGAGACCAGGCTGGCCTCAAACTCACAGAGATCTGCCTGCCTCTGCCTCCCGAGTGCTGGTTATAAAGGCATCCACCACCAACTATTGAGCACATTTTTAGTGTCTTTCAGCTATTTTAGATTCCTCTATTGCTAGTCTCTTTTTAATTCTATATCCCACTTTTTAATTGAATTTTTGGTGTTTTGGTGACTAGTTTCTTGAGTTCTTTGTATATTTTGGAATTCAGACCTCTGTCAAATATTGGGTTGATGGATATCTTTTTCCATTTTTTGGACTGCCATTTTGTTTTGTTGACTGTGTCTTTTGACTTACAGAAATATCTCATTTTCAGCGGGTCCCATTTATTAATTGTGGATCTCTGTGTCTGTGCTACTGATGTTATGTTCAGGAAGCTGTCTACTGTACAAATCCTTCCAGGGTACCTCCTACTTTCTCTTCTAAGATGTTTGGTGTGGGTGGATTTATGTTACGTCATTGATCAATTTGCACCTACATTTTGTGCATGGTGATTGATATGCATCTGTCTGCAGTCTTTTACATGCCAGCACCCAGTTATGCCAACACTATTTGCTGAAGATACTTCCGTTTTTATATTGTATAATTCTAGCTTCATTGTCCAGCATCAGGTTTTCATAGGTATGTGGTTCCATATCATGGTTTTCAATTCAATTCCATTGGTCTACCTGTCTTTAAAATTATTTTTCTATGCTGTTTTATGACTGAGCATCAGTGGGGTTGTTTTTTTCCTGAAAGAAAAGGAATTATAAGGAGATTCTGATCTGTATCAAAAGATCACCTCCATTTTTGGAAAGAGTTCTAGAGCATGGTGCTTCTGATTTTGGAAGTATATCAGTCCCTCGAGAGTCAGAAACAATAGTTCAAGTGTCAATTTGAGGGGATTTTGTGAAAGTTGTGAAGTCTGTGTTTATTTAATTTTTATGCCCTGGGTAACATGGTTCATGATCACCCCTTTCCTTTCCTATAGTTTATTTGGTCTTTTGATTAAAAGTTGCCAAGATTTTCCTGTCTTATTTTTTAGCTTTTTCTCACCAATCCCTAATTTCTTTCAAAAATATTTTGCATGTTTTTTTATTGTTGTCTCTTTGTGACAAGTATAGACCTCATATCATGTGCAGTGATTTTGTGTACTCTAGTAGGTTATCTAGTTATATTCATTTTCTTAAAAAATGTTGGACCTTCACTAATTTGTCTTCATAAAATAAGTTATCAGTTCCTGAAGTTTTTGTTTTTTGGAAAAGTTCCTCTGGCGAGAGAGTTTTAGTTTTTTTCTTCTTAGATAGGTACCTGTTCCCATTTCCTGGCATTCTGGCATTTCTGTGTTTTCCAGTTGTTACTATCTTTATGTTTGTGTATTTGACACTTAAGTAATTTATATGATTGATACATTGGCTTTGCATTTTAAAACCTTCTCATATATTACTGTCTCTGTCTCGTAATTAACCTCAGGTATCAACATGACCAATTCTAGCATGATCTGAGCAAACACTGACTGAGTATGTTCTTAGATGAGAATATCTGATTTCTGTTTGAAAAAGATTGTGTTGACTGATGGTTGATGTGGGAAGAAGACTTCCACTGAGTTCACAATATCTCTGGGCAAGTGGGCCTGGGATGGTTAAGAAACCTAGCTCAATATAATATAATGACAAAGCAAAAGAGAAAATAAAGAAACAATGGTTCCTCATGTTTTTCCTTCAGTGCCTAACCTGAGTTTCTCTCCTAATTCCCCCCAAAAGATAGACACTGACCTAAGGGTAACAACAAAATCAATACATTACCATAGTTCTTTTACTTTCATTCTTCCTTTCTCAGAATACTTTATGGGAATAATTCATTTCAACTTTCAGGACTTCTGCCTTCTTTAGAAATAAGGTCTTAATTGTGCTTCAAATATGTTGGAATATTCATGACTTGCTCTATTACAATACCCAGAATCTGGTAGTGACATATTGCTCTGGTGGCTGTTGGTTATGCTTTTATGCTGGCGCCCAGTTATCTTGCTTTGCGGTCATGTCAGGTCTAGGTGCTGATTCTCTCTCTCTCTCTCTCTCTCTCTCTCTCTCTCTCTCTCTCTCTCTCTGTTTTTTGTTGGAATGGTGTTTTTTCCTTGACTTCTATTTGCTCTCTGATTTTCTCATCTGATGGCATATGGTTGAACAGGACTTCTCACACCAATTTGAGGACTGGAAATCTTGTTGTACGTGTGGTCTTTGTGACAGTAGGGAGCAAGTACAGGATATTGGTTTGAGGTAACACTACCTGGCCCTACTACTCTTTTAGATTGCATAAATTTAGTGTATCCAAGGGATGCCTAGAAATAATAGAGATCCACTTGCCTCTGCCTCCCAAGTGCTGGGTTTTAAAGGTGTGCTCTACCATGATCTGGCATCTATGGCTAACTACTGCCTGACTGAACACTCTGGTCTTCAGTTGAGTTTATTTTTTGCTTTGTTTTTTATGTTTGTTTCTTTGTTTTTTGTTTGTTTGTTTGATTTAGACAGGGTTTTTCTTTGGAGCCTGATCTGGAACTTGCTTGAAGTCACAGAGATCTACCTGACTCTACTTCTCAATCACTGGGATTAAAGGCCTGTGCCACCAACAAATGGCAAGTTTCATTTGTTAATGCACAAACATAATATAAACACACTTGTAGAACCCATTTAAAGGCTCCACAAAATTGATGCCACTGATCCTACTGAAGTGATGTGGAGCAACCTTTATTAATACATGATCTTTTAAATTTGTGACTCCACCAGCTAAAATGATGTGATTCACGAAAGTTGATTTCCAGGGGAAAAAGAAAATTTTGATCTATGGAAGTTTTTCAGGTGTCCGTGGTGTTGGGTGTGTGGATTGGGCAGAATCCACATCTTGGATCTTCATATATGTGGCAGGAAGCAGATGTTCAATCATTCTTCTATTTTTTTTCTGTGTGGTCATCAGTGTGCCTGGGTTTGCCTCAAACCACAATGGGATATGAGAGTTTGCAGAAACATTACAAGAGATAACTCCCATTTGTGGAGAGAGCTCTAGACCATGGGGAATCTCTGTTTGGAAGAAATATCGATAGCTAGAGGTTCAGAAGCCGAACATTCTAAGGGTCCATTTTACTTATTTGGTGGGGGGCACTTGTGAAGTCTGTTTACTTAATTTCAAAACAAAAAGAAACATAGGTAACTGGGTAACATTGGTCCAGATCTCAGTTTAACTTGCTGAGTTTCCTTTGATGAGAAGTTGATGATATTGTCCTACTTTTATTCTTGGCTATTTGTCTCCATCTCCTTTATTCTTTCCCAAATATTGTACACCTTGCCGATTGCTATAGGTTTATGTAAGTACAGAAATAACATTGTGTCAAAATGTGTACTATTTTTTTTGTAATCCTTTTGTGAATTCTCTCTGTTTCCAATACGCACATAGCATTAGAATTAGATTTCCTGTTATAAGGTGCCAGTGTATTGATTGCTGTGCTGTGAGTGCTACTGTAGGGGATTATGAGGGGAGTAGAGATGACCACAGATGCCACAGCATGATGAGCAAGGGGATGCTATCCCCAGATGACTAGGATGGAATGGGAAGGCATGGGAGGCCATGAGGAAGACCTTCCTGGATGCTGGGTAGGAACCTGCTGCCAAATTATTGTTCCGTGAGGTCCCATGTGTTCCTGGCAACTCATCCGATTATGGTGATGGCTGTTGAATACTTAACTTTGTAGACTGCATCTGTGGAAAGTGTTTTAATCAGGGATCTTTGGGTAGAAACATCTGTGTAGTCAGCACTAAGTGCTTTTGGAAGTCATGTTGCCAAACTTGGAGAGGCCTAGTTGTTCTAGTGTCTTCTAGAAGTTCTGGACTTCACATTTAACATGTACTTGTAAGATCCATTTGGAGTCAATTTTGTGCATGCTGTAAATGGCACTTTTTCTTGACTAGGCCCCTTTCCTTTGGTAGGGAAGGGCAGAGGAGGGAAGGATTGTGATATCTGTATCATTTGATTTCTGATTACCTGGTAGTGGGGCTGCTAATATTCTAGGCCCATCTGAGTGGTCCTAGCAAAGGAAGGACTCTGGGAAGGCTTAGCAATCAGGAGTACTGTTGGCAGAGAGCTTGCAGTTCTTTTCCAGGATTCTCCTCTCCATCTGCTCTAGGGAGTTGTAAGGAAGAACCCAAGATATACCATGGTGAGTGTAGGGTGTCCAGAGAAGGTCTGCTGAGCTGGTATTTCTTCTGAAATTTGTCTAGACATGAGACAGACTGTGGTTCTCTCGGTCAATGTAGTAACCTGGGTGGTTGTCCTTGTCCTCTGAACCTCCCTGTATATGTATTTCTTCTATAGTGGAGACTTTACTGCCCTGGCATGGGAGGATATGATGGTTATAATATCACAGCCCAGTGTGCATGCACAGGCACTGCGTCTGGTGTGCAGTGGGAACACAGATGGGAAAACTGATAATCTGGTTTCTAGAAATTCTGAGTAATGTTTTCCACTTTCAGATATGTCTTATTCATATTAAAAATAATTTAGAATATAGCAGAAAGATGGTGATATGGATTGTCCTTCAGTAACCCATGATTAGAGTGTTTTTAACTTTCTGCTACCACCAGCCACAATAGTGTGAATCATTGCTGTTTAGTTCCAGGGGACAAAAGTTGTTTCTGGTCTGCGGAGATTTCTCATCTGTTCCTGGAGTTGTTCAGGGAGGTAGAGCAGGATCCATGTCTTGGCCCATAATGCATGCGGCAGAAAGCAGATTTTAAATCATTCTTCCATGTTGTTTTGAGATTGGGTCAGTGCAGCTGGGTTTGCCTGAAACAACAGGAGGCACATGTTGGCATAGCCATAGCAAGAAATCTCATTTTGCAGAGAGAGTTCTAGAGCCCGGGGCTTCTCACTTTGGTAGAAATATTCATAGATAAAGGGTCAGAAACAACATTTTAAGGTTCATTTGATTTTATTTAACCGGAGTTTTGATGTCTGTGTTTATTTAATCTCTATCCACAAAGATTCATAAGTAGTTGGTTAGCATTGTCAATGGTCACACTTTTCTTGGGTAAGTTTATTTTTTGTTTTGATTAGTAGTTGATTGACTATGTTTTCAGGACTCTGTTCTTGGCTTTTTCTCTCTGTCCTCTCTATTGCTTTACAAATGTTGTAAACATTGTGAATGTTATAGATTTGTGTTAAGTACAGAAGGCATATAATATCCATCTGTGTACTAAATTTTTATAATCCCGTTGAACATTCTGAGTATTTCCAATGTGAATGTAGTTTCTAAAGTTTTTTTTTTTAATTTTTTTGTGAATGTAGCTTTGTAATCAGTATTTTGTTATACATTGCTGGGCATTGTCATTGGATTTTACTCATCTTATACTATAAATTTACCACATACAAGATCTACACTGAGAAGAATCATTTTCCCAAAGATCAATTGCTTATTTTTTATTTAGGTTTTATTGTTCTTCTTGCTGCTGATCTGTGAAAGAGTTTTGGCTCATCAGAAATAACATTTTGTGTATGTTTTCACATGGGTCAGCTCATCTTCTTTTGGGTGATGACCAGAATTCAGATAATGCCACTCAAGAAGCTTTGTTATTTACATTCCATATCATGTACTTGTAGAAAACTTTCTATTTCATGCACAAACATATGCAAAATATGTCAATAAACTTGGCAAATTGGTAAATCCTAATACCCTCAATTCTATTAAGATCCAATCTACTATTCTGCACCACAGTTGCACTATGACACATTAGAGTGCACTGGAGATTCTAGCGCTAATTCTAATTGGTCTTAATTATGAAAACCTGGAGTCAGATAAAGGGGTTAATGGTGAAGAATCAGAGTAGGAGATCAGCCAGCCCTCTTTCTTACATCTACTGAATCCTTAGACCAATGGGGCTATCTTATACCTTGTAACCTGCAGACTGAACAAAATGAGCTTCTGTCCCCTCCTGCCTTATCTTTCTATCTCCACCCAGTCATGTTACTCCTATCTCCAAGTCCCACGTACTGGAATAAAAGATTAAGTCACCGCCACCTGGCTCTGTTTGTCTTTTAGAGTGGCTAAATCTGGTGTAGCACAGGGTGGACTTGAAATCGCAGAAATCCACCTGCCTCTGCCTCCCAATTGCTGGGATTAAAGGTGTCCTCCACCATTACCTGGCATCTATAGCTAATTACTGCCTAGCTCTCCATTCTTGTCTTAAGGCAACCTTTGTTTTATTGTTTTGTTTGGTTTTGTTTTTCTGTGGGTATTTTGTTTATTTATTTATTTATTTGTGGATATAGGTTTTCTCTGTGTAGCTTTGGAACCTGATCTGGAGCTCATTAAAATTCATGGTGATCCCCCTGCCTCTACCTCACCTTTCCTGGGATGTGACACCCCCACCTGTCAACCTTCATATTTTAAAGTAGAAAAAAATACCACCACACATGGAGAAATTACAGGCTTCACAAAATCAATGTCATATGGATCCTGAGGTGATGGTTTTCATTCTTCATTGATGTATGGTCAGAATGCTGATACCTTTCTGCTAGCTCCCACTCCAGTAGTGTGATTAAGGAATGTTGAGTTCCAGGGAAGAAAGGGAATTTGTGATCTGCAGGTGTGCATGGTGTTGGATGGGTGGATAGTGCAGAATCCACATGTTGTGTCATGATACATGTGGCAGGAAGTGGTCCTTAAATTATTCTACATTATTTTCTCTGTGTGCATCAGTGGTCCTAGGTTTTCTCACACTACAAGAGGACATGAGAGTTTACAGAACCATAGCAAGAGTTTACCCTCACTTTTGGAGAGCTCTAGACAATGGATCCTGTCTGTTTTGAAGAAATCTAGACAATGGATCCTGTCTGTTTTGAAGAAATATGAGTAGCAGGAAGGTCCCAAGTGCTGGGACTAAAGGCATTCACCATCACCACACAGCTTTTTCTTCTGTTTTATATTTATTTTTTATTTATTTGGTTTGTTTCTAGTCAGGGTTTCTCTGTGGCTTTGGAGGCTGTCCTGCAACTAGCGCCTGTAGAGCAAGCTGTTCTCGAACTCACAGAGATCTTTGTGCCTCTGTCTTCCAAATGCTGGGATTATAGGTATGCACCACCACTGCCTGGCTACTTTTCATTTTTTTTAAATTTTACTTATTTATTATGTACACAGTGTTCTCCCTGCATGTATGTCTGCAGGCCAGAAGTGGGCACCAGATTTCACAACAGGTGCTTATGAGCTACCATGAGGTTGCTTGGAATTGAATTCATGACATTTGGAAGAGCAGGCAGGGCTCTTAATAACTGAGTCATCTCTCCAGCCCCTACTTTTGTTTTTATTTGGGACAGGATTTCTCTGTTTGGCTTTGGAGCCTTACCTGGAACTTGCTCTGTAGAACAAGCCAGCCCCAAACTCATAGAGATATACCTGGGCGGGGGGGGGGGGCGGCCCTTTTCTTTTTTTTTTTTGGGGGGGCCCTTCTTCTTTTTTTTCCCCCCCCCAGGCCCCCCCCCCCCTGGGATTAAAGGCCTGGGTCAGTAAAGACAGGAAGGGAGGGGAGGGAGGGGAGAAAGGGATGGGAGGGAGAGAAGGGAGCAAAGGGAGGCTGTGGATCACAAGCCTCCAATCTGTCCCCATGCTTCATCTCCCACATGACGTTTTTCTAATTTGTTTTGATTTGGTCTGATTTGAATCCCTGCCTCCTCCCATAGTTTTATAGGTGTGTAGAAACTTTTCAGTTGTATCCAGGAGTACAAGGGGATGTTCCTATGGAGACCAGGAAAACAGCAGGGTCTGCAATCTGAGCCAGGGGCCAGTGCTATTGAAATGCATATCATTGCAGATCTAGAAAAGAATTTTTTCTTGTGTGGGTGGTACGGCCAGGAAGCGCAATACTATGTCTTTAAGCACACCCTAACCCTGTGGGAGATGCTATTGTCACTCAAGTCTCACTTTCCAATCAGGCTTTCCATGTGACCTGCCTGTCAGAAGAGGTGCAGGGCTCTTCCTGTCACCCGCCTTCAGGCTTGACTTTGAACAGGAAACAGTGGTTTTCTGTGCTGTGGTTCAGTTGCTGCAGGGAGCTGTGCTGAGCTTCAGTCATCTGGGAAACCAGAAGATGGTGAGCTACGGGATATTGTCTGTATATGGGGAGAAGCAGACAGTGAGGTGTGGCAGATAGTGTGGTGGGTCCTCCCTGTATCTGGCTGGGAAACTGCAACCAGATTCCCTGTTTGTGAAGTGCCATCCAGTCTCTGTGAATTATTTCACCTGGAGGGAGGTTTCTCAATAACTTTGTTCTGTGGTCTTCATCTGATCAGAAAATTGGGAGGGAGCTTTATTTATGAGCACATTTCTAGTCAACTTCAACAATATCAATGCATATATGGAAAGCAGGTTTCCTAAGTCTGGCGTATTTTTCCATGAGCGTCTTAAAATTCAACACTTTGCATTCAACATTTGTATGTAATACACATCTATAGTTAATTGTGTGCAAGTTATCCCGAGGCATCTCATGTGTTGAGTACCATTCCCCCATGATGCCCTAATGTAAAAGAGTAGAATTGGTAATACAAATGATTTACCAGTGCTTAGGAAATATTAAGTCTCCCTAAATAGAATTGAGCTGAGAAAGACTGTATCTGAAACACCCAAAATTTAAGCACATGCTAAGCACCCTATTTTGGATGCTAGTATACACATTTCTTCACCTGGATTGTCTAGACATTTGTCTGTAAAATGTTACAAGGAAGCCACCCCAGAATTATAACAAGCACGAGTCCCATCCCCATATCAAGAACAAGCCTCTGAAAGCTGCTCATGGAGGCATTACAGGGTTACAAAAAATCCCAAACCCTGGTATCATAAAATTCTAACTTTTTATTTTTCTTGAAAAAAAAACATAATTTTATCAGGGGGACAATGTGAAACCAGGTGACAATTATTTGAAAATATCACACAGTTGTGTTAAGAACTCACCTCATCAAGCAAGGCTTTCATTTAAGCCCTCAGGCTGGGATGACTCAGTAACAGCCTGGGGTTTGGACTTGGGAGCTTTCATTGGGCCCTGATGTTTTGACAATAAACAGAACTCCTTTCTAAAATTTGCAATATGTTTGGGAGAGTAGTTAATGGCCTGGGCACTAAGCACTAAGCTGAATGCAAGGAATCCAGATGTAGAGACTGAGGTGCAATGAGCAATGTATTCATGACCAAGCTGAGGAAACCCACAGAAACAGTTGATATTAAAAATTAGGTGCTCATTGACTTCAGACTTCATAACGAGAATATGACAGAAGTAGGCCTCCTGAGTGTGGGTATCAGTTAGGAGTGTTGAGCAGTCTTTGGGGCTTCTAGTAATGGAACAGTATTTTCCCTACCGTCGGAATGGACATTAGTAGGCAACTCCCTATAAAGGGAAACTCTCTCCGTCTAGACACACTATGGAGGGCCTAGGCACTGTACCAAATGATGTGATGAACTTTGATGATTTTCCCCATGGAAAGCCACACCTATTATGTTGAACAGAAGAGGGATTGGGTTCTATGTGGGGTATTTGTGGATGGGAAGGACATTGAACTAGGATTGGTATATAAAGTAAGAATGTATCAAATTCAAATTTTAAAAATTAGAATACATAAAAAGATAATATTCATCAAATTGCAGAACCCTTAAACTCACCACAACCAGAAGTCTGAAGGAGCAATTTACCTTCAGCAATTCTTTCTCTCCTTGCATGTTCACCTTATCTAACCATAGGTTCTATCCCAAACCTTCCACATTACATAAGCTGTGCTCACATCTAGATCCTAAATGTTAAAAAACAAAGATAATGACTAAATATCATATCATGAAATTGAAAAATATATAAAAATCATAAAAAAGACTCTAATCTCATCCTTAAAAGGAAAATACAGCTGTGAAATCAATGTGAGATAAATTAGCTCTAATGAGTGTGTTAGTTACATTTATAAATTATTCAAACCTTGGATATGCATTTTATATTAAATTATTAAGAGTACATTCAATGAAATATAAGCTGGGTACTGGAGATTATCATCAGAAGTGTTAAATGTGTGGACAGATAGGGGTAAGTCTCAAACTCAAGTGTCTATACCTTAGATACTTGTACATAGGGAAGAACAACAAATAAATTTTTATAAACTAGCTAGACTAAATTGTAAAATTTATAACTATATATAACTAAAATTGGGCTCAAACTGAAAGTGTTTTGGTTGAACAATTGAAAGTAAAGGTAAATTGGTGGGCAACTTTCCTAGAGTAATGGTTATAAACCTTCATGTTGTGGTCATGCTTAACCATAAATTTTTTTGTTGCTACTTAATTACTTTAATTACTATAATTTTGGCACTGCCATGTCAGGTACCATGTATTTGCTTAATGTTTTACTCCTTTAGCTCTTTAGATTTTTACCTTCTGGGAAGGGTACCTCCCAGTCCCAAATTGATACACACATGCATGTGATTACTGATAAATACCTGGCCTTTCCTTGCCTTATTTCTATCCAATTTTATTAACTTAAATGTTACCATCTACCTTTTGCCTCTAGACTTTTAACTTTCTCCATTTATGTATATCTTAGTTTCTATTCCAATCCACTACTTGCTGTGTGGCTTGATATCTGGCCCTTACCATCATCCCCTTATTGTATCTTGCTCCTTTGTCCTTGTTTCCAGATTTATTCTTTTACATATACATTGTCCTGCTACCACAGCCTATCCTTTTTCCTGCCTCACTATTGGATAATCACCTCTTTGTCAGATCATCAGGAGTTGTAGACAGTCTAAGAATCACAGCTTCACAAACCCACAGCATAAACAAAAGGAAAACATGTTTACTTCACTATCCAAATGTTCCATAGCATAAAAGTAACACATCTTAAAGTAATTTTCCACAGAATCATATATTTACAATATGATCAGTGTCATGATTTCAGTTGCACATATGTATGTGATATTTTAGAATGCCTTGACATATAACGATGTGCGTATCGACTTCACTTGGGAAGAGTGGAGTTTGCTGGACACTTCTCAGAAGAACCTCTACAAAGATGTGATGCTGGAGACCTACAAGAACCTCGCCGATATAGGTAAAGAATGTACCTTCATATTTTAAACTGTTCTGTGGTTAATGGTATAAATAAACCAGTCATATTTCTAAAGTGCACTGAAGAGAGTAACTTAAATTTTACACATTTTCATTAATAAATATACAATTTTGGTACTATATTTTAGAATGCAGTAAGGAAGATCATACTACTGAAGAATGTACAAGTTTTAAAAGACATGAAAGATAATTTTCATCTATGAGCTGATAGAAATGTGCCTCTGATAAATTGAAATCTGTCATGTATGTCTGAAATAGAACCAACACTGTATTTAAGCACAGCTTAAATTCATTGATGATTATTAAACTCACACAAAACCATACACCTCAGCTTCAGGTAGGTGATCTGCATTTGCAACACATTATTTAAAGAAAGAAGTCAAGAAAACAATGCCTTGAGAGAAATTACCACTTGAATCATCACAACATGAGAGCTATGTTATAGAAATTTAATTCCATGTATTTCATATTATGTATACATATGTTTGATGTTAAAGGGATATCTCCATACCTTCCATTAAGACATTATTCCAGAAATATTTAGTTTTACTCATGTACCTGCTGTTATTTTGTAAGTTTAGTGAAAGGGACAATTGTTGTCAAGAGTCAAAGGGCAGTTATTGCAGAGAATCCTTAGTCTCTCTAGCACACGTCTATAAGGAACAGAAACTCAAACTGAACTAAGCATGGAAGCCTCTTCTTTATAAACATCCTTTAATAATTATATCATGTATTAGTCAGGATACAATCCATATCAGCAAAGGGATATGGAGGACAAAATATACCTACATCTCAGAATATTTAAAAGACACATAGTATTTCCAATTTAAGCATAGTTGTTGAATTTGTTTCAAGTGATGAAGTTATTTATTTTTCTGCTTCATTGCTGATACACAAACAAGTTCACTCTGCAGAAAACCAGAATGACTGTAGGACTGTGTACATACTTCTGTTTGTTCCAGTTAATTAGCAAATGTAGTATGACTCAAAGTGTAGGAAAATTTCAAAAATCAATAATGGTGATAAAAATCTGATTTTTTCCAATTCTTTTCATTATGTAAAACATCACCTGTAGAAAAAGTTTCTAAACATTAGAAACATATATGAGAGGATTATACCTATGCTAGTATCTTGAAAGATGCAAGACAACCTCTTAAAAATGGCAAACAACCCTTAATGTAAGGAAAATATGAGTGTAAAAATAGTGATCACGCTATATGATCTGATTCTTCTTCACAATTGCAAAAAAATGTAATATTAATTCATACAGCTATCAAGATTCGACAATTTATTGAATATGGTAAAGCATTCACATGCCCATTTTATTTTCAGGCATGAAGGAAACCAAACTGGAGAGAAGCCTTCTGAATATACACAATGTCTTAAAGCCTTTGCATATAACAGTCCTATTCAAAGGCATAAAAGAACACACACTGGAGAGAAACTGCATAAATGTGACCAATGTGTTAAAGCCTTTGCTAGTCACAGTAAACTTCAAATGCATAAAAGGAAACATACTGGAGAGAAACCGTACAGATGTAATCAGTGTAGTAAAGCCTTTTCTTGGCAAAGTAATCTTCAAAGACATAAAAGGACACATACTGGAGAGAAACCCTATGTGTGTAATCAATGTGGCAAAGCATTTTCTCAGCAAAGTTCTCTTCAAGAGCATAAAAGGACACATACTGGAGAGAAACCATATGAATGTCATCATTGTGGCAAAGCGTTTTCTCAGCACTGTAATCTTCACATGCATTGGAAGACACATAGTGGAGATAAACCCTACAGATGTATTCAGTGTAATAAAGCCTTTTCTCATCGAAGTACTCTTCAATTACATAATAGGACACATACTGGAGAGAAACCCTATGAATGTAATCAGTGTGGTAAAGCCTTTGCTTATTCCAGTCATCTTCAAACACATAAAAGGACACACACTGGAGAGAAACCCTATGAATGTAATCAGTGTGGTAAAGCCTTTTCTCAGCAAAGTTCTCTTCAAAAGCATAAAAGGACACATACTGGAGAAAAACCTTATGAATGTAATCAGTGTGGCAAAGCCTTTTCTGATCAAAGTACTCTTAAAAAACATAAAAGGATACATACTGGAGAGAAACCCTATGAATGTAATCAGTGTGGTAAAGCCTTTGCTCATTCCAGTCATCTTCAAACACATAAAAGGACACATACTGGAGAGAAACCCTATGAATGTAATCAGTGTGGTAAAGCCTTTGCTCGGCACATTTCCCTTCAGAGGCATGAAGGAACACACAGAGGACAAAAACCTAATGAATGAAATCAGTGTGGTAAAATGTTCACATTTCAAATTGCTGTTTAATGTATAAAAGAACACATACTAGAGAGAAAGTACATGAATATTCTCAAATCAGTAAAAGCTTTGCTTCTCATATTCATCTTCACATACATAAAAGGACACATAATGGGAAGATACTCTAAGAATGCAATCACTGTGTAAAGGCCTTTGCATTTCCATCATTTCTTCAAAGCCATAAAATAACATACTATAGACAAAGCATTTTAAGGTAATCAATGTGGTCAAGCTTTTGCATGGATGAGGAATCTTTGAAATCCTTACAAAATATTCAGCAGTTAAAATATAAATGCAATCAGTTTGGTTTAATTTTGCATTTATGCAGGAGTAAAACTTTATGGGTAATCAATCTCTTAAAGCCTTTGCATGTTAAAATCATTCTTGAAAACCTGAAAAAGATTCTGAAGGCTTTTCATTATCAAGTGATTGGTGGGATCTTTAGCCATCACATCTGATCAGATACACAACAGTATTTTTTAGAAGAATTTGCCAGTGTCAACAATCTGTTCAACCATTATGATGTCCATTTTTATATTGTTGCTCCAACACACTTATGAAAGTCATATGTGCAGAATAAAAAGGTTCGGCCAAAGAAACACACCCCAATCCAGGAACCAGAAACAGTGAAATAAATACTTTTTAAAATGAATCTGGAGTCAAAGAAACATACACTGAAATAAGACCCAAATAATTAAAAAGGGCTAGTGAAAGAAACAAAATCGGCCCTGTAACCAAAGGCAAAGAAACAAACTCTATCCCTGATAAGCTGAGGAAAAATCCAACCAATATCTGAGCTCAAAACCAACCAATCCCCAAGCAGGGATGCATTCAATCTCAAAGGTTTTTCAATCTCAGGGATTGAAGTTTTACCAATTAACATGCTGAGGAATATTCTCCATGAAAAACCTATTTCTCTAAGAAGACATATATAAACACTGTGCTTCTTCAGTTGGAATATAGCATTTTCCACAATGGTAGTGGCAGTCAATTTCCTGGATTCCTCCCACTCAAGTAAATCTCGTCCATCAGTTTCAGTAAAAATCTTCTTTTGAAAGAGTGGATCCATTCCCTAGTGGAGTGGATCAGACAATCAATGTACACTTCTGTTGGGAGAATCCCTTAAGGGAGCAGAGGAGGAGAAAAATCTTTTCACTGAT
>NW_023276864.1:0-84452 GCF_003668045.3 Cricetulus griseus
CTTAAAGCATTTAAAAATGGCCCTTAAAGGTGATAAGGACCTAAACAGTCCTAGAATATTATCTGCTGAGGCAGAAAAAGAGTTACAATGGGTAGAAAACAGAATATTGGATGCACATGTAGATCAGATAAACCTTAATTTAGACTGTATTCTGGTTATCTTGCCATCCAGAGAATACCCTTCTGGGATTCTGATGCAGAGGGAAGACACTATATTGGAGTGGATATTTCTGCCACATAAACAGAATAAAAAGTTAAAGACATATATAGAAAAGATTTCTGATTTGATTCTAAAGGGCAAATTAAGACTTCATCAACTGACTGGAAAAGATCCAGCAGAAATTGTAGTACCTTTAACTAATGAAGAAATTTCCTCCTTAAGGAAGGATAATGAATATTAGCAAATAGCTCTTACTGACTTTTTGGGAACAATTAGCAACAACTATCCCAAAACTGACAGAATTAAATTCATAAAAAAGACAGTCTGGATTCTTCCATGTATTGTAAGACAAACTCCCATTTCTGGAGTTCTTACCTTCTACACTGATGCCAACAAATCAGGTAAGGCAGGTTATAAAGCAGGTGAGGTAAGTAAAGTAGTTCAAAGTCCATATACATCTGTACAGAAGGCAGAATTATATGCAATTCTCATGGTACTTAAGGATTTTACAGAACCTCTTAATATAGTTACTGATTCTCAATATGCAGAGAGAGTCATATTACACATTGAGACTGCAGAATTTGTCCCTGATAAGACAGAATTGACTTCTCTGCTTTTACAATTACAGAAAACTATCAGAAACAGAAGCAATCATATATACATTACACATATCAGATCCCATATGGATCTGCCAGGCCCACTAGCACAAGGCAATGATGAGATTGATCGTTTATTAATTAGAAGTGTGCTAGAAGCCTCAGAATTTCATAAGAAACATCATGTAAATAGCAAAGGTTTGAAAAAGGACTTCTCTATCACTTGGCAACAAGCCAAGGAGATAGTGAGAAACTGTCCTACTTGTTCCTTTTATAATCAAACTCCATTGCCAGCAGGTTGTAATCCTAAGGGCATTCGGAGAAATTAGGTTTGGCAGATGGATGTCTTTTACTTTGCAGAGTTTGAAAATTTGAAATATGTGCATCATACCATAGACACATTCTCAGAGTTCCAATGGGCTACTGCTCTTAACTCTGAAAAAGCTGATTCTGTTATTACAAACCTGCTAGAGGTGATGGCAGTTATGGGTATACCTGCACAAATAAAAACTGACAATGCCCCAGCATATGTCTCTACAAAATTGGAACAATTTTTCAAATATTATAACATAAAGCATGTTACCAGTATGCCACACAATCCTACAGGACAAGCAGTGGTTGAGAGACCTAATAGAACACTTAAGGAGATGCTCAACAAACAAGCTTGGAAGACTAAACCCCCCAAACATAGGTTGCATAATGCTTTATTAACACTAAACTTTCATAATGCCAATGAAAAAGGACAAACATCTGCAGAAAGACCCTGGATTACAGAAAAAAACTGCTAAACTCAATCAGCCGGTATACTTCAAAGATGTACTAACCTCTGTATGGAAACCAGGACATGTGTTATGTTGGGGTAGGGGTTTTGCATTGGTTTCTACAGGAGAAGAAAAACTTTGGATACCATCAAAGTTGATCAGTATTCAAGTGGAAAAGGAAAAACCTCTCGACAAGGACAAATGACAGGTATTCTACTAAGGTATATCTTATAAACTAAATAGAAACCTCCCAAAGGAAAGGGAAGTGTTTTGCTTTTATCTTCACAGGAAAACTCATCTCCAGAAGGCAAAAGACACTGCATGGGTAGATACTTAAGAAGAGAAGGTAGCTATAACCTTCAAACAAAAGGAACATGCCATACGGTAAACTTTACAGCTGTCTCTCAGAGAGCTCTATTTCTCTTCATTTCCTAGTCCCTATTCAATTAAACCAATGCTGGGTTTAGAGGTGGATTTGGCTTTCCTCCTCTAAAATTTAAGCATGTTATTTAACTAAACTTTAGTGTTTCTGTGTTGTATCAAGAAGCCAATTGATGTAATACAGAATAAAAGAAGAATTTGGGGACTGTCTTTGTCTTTTCTTGGCTCTTTCTCTCAAGGTGTACACCCTCTCATAATTGTTATGCTCTCATGATTGCATTCCCTAGCATGTGTACATACACAAGCAAACATTTCTCTGCTAACTGTTATGTTTGAGTCACACACAGCCAATGAAGATCTGCCTGACAGCAATCCCTAGACACCCTGGAAAGAAAATGGGCCACACCTCCTCGACTGCACTGGATCCAACTTGATCCATTTCAACTGACACTCTAGCCAGAGGTTTGGGTACTGACTTCAATCAAGTTGAGGATTTCAAACGAGATCTTCAATCAAGTGAATCCCATCTAACATGGACTGGATACAATTCATTCAAGACTTTCACTATAGTAACATTTTCTTCCTATAGGGCTCTACATGGCTATCATCGTCCCATTTCAGCAGGAAGTAACTTGGAGGATGCTACGCCCCCTTTCCCCATTGTTGTCACTTAGGATAGTGTATATACCTAGTTAGGGATAGCTTCCTATTGTTTATGGTTGGGATTGAAAGGAGATGTTCAGGCTTGGCCACCTCTTTCAGATGACTTTAGAGTTTAGTTAAAATAGATAGTTAGGATGTGACATAAGCAGATTGTTGTATCTTCTTATATTTTACCTTTATTTATGATTGTTAATTTTGGATACTTTACACTGTTAAGTTTTAATCCTCTTTTAGACTAAAAGGGAAATTGTAGGGGAAGCTGTAGCCACACCTACTTAGGGGCTGGCTACAGGTGTGCCTGACCATGCTTGCCAGGGCATGGACAGGGTGATGTAGAGTGAGGCTTTCAGGGGACTGCATTTCTCTTTGGGTTTCACTTTTGTACTTACGGTACAGACCACTGCCACACCAGCTGGCTAGGTCGCTCTGTAAGTAAGGCTTTTCCCTATTAAATACCCTTATATTTCTACCTGACTCCGTATTGGTAATTTCCCACTATATTCACCATTGAAAAAAATGAGTCATTAAACAAGGTTAAAAGTTAATAATGAAACTAGACAGTGGTGGCACATGCCTTTAATCCCAATGCTAGTGAGGCAGAGGCAGAGGCAGAGGCAGGCAGATCTCTGTGAGTTCAAGGCCAGCCTAGTCTAAAAATCTAGTTCCAGGACTGTAAACTATAAAGATTATCAAGAGGGAGAGAAATAAATGAAAAGACACCCTGTGTTGCTGGACTTGAAGATTTGGCATTGCTACAATGACAGTACTTCCCTAAGTAATCTACAGTCAATGTAGTCCCCATCAAAACTGCAGTTGCTTTTGTAGAAACTGACAAGTTGGTCCTATAGTTCATTAAGAACATAAGGGATCCAGAAGAATCAAAACAACAAAAACAACCACAGTGGTTTGAAATCTTGTTACAAAGCAACAAGAAATAAAGAGCACAGTAGTGGCATAAGGAGAGATATAGACCAATAGGATAGAATTGATAGTCTAGAAATGAGCGCTTGCATTTGTGGTCAGTTAGTTCTCAACCATGATGTCAAAATAATGTGATGGGGAAAAAACAGTCTTCAGTAAATGGAGCTGGGACATCTGGATGCTCATCCAAAAGAGAATGGAGTTGGACATCTACCTTACAGTAGATACAAAAATTAACCCAAAGTGGATCACAGGCCTGTAAGTGACAGGCTGAAACTGTAAACATCTCTCCACTGACACAAAAGCACAAACACAAATGTTCATTGCAGCAAGGCGTACCAGCTGATGAATAAAAGAATAAAATGAGAGGTATCCACATATTATCTGTCAATAAAAAAGCAAAGTACAAATACATGCTCCAGTATGGAGAAATCTAAAATAATCTTATCTAGATGAAATAAAAGGCCATGTATCCTGTGACTGTACTTTTATGAAATGTCTGAACTAGACAACTCCCAGTGATAGGCAGTAGATCAATTGCCGAGGAACGATTACAGATGAGCGCAGGTTTCTTTTTTGGATAGTAAGAATGACCTAAACTAGACTTGGTGAAGGATGTGCCATCTTACAAACGCAATAGAAACCACTAGTGTGGACAATCTAAAGGGAAAATTGTATTATGTGCCAATTGTACCTGAAGAAAAATGGAACTAAGAAGAAACTATGGGCATAAATAATAGAAGAATAGTTTCTGAGATGAATTTAAATTTATATATTCAGGATGATAAGCTAGATTTCTTACAAATGAATTACACTTAAACAAATCCTTGTGAATTTTCTGATTTTGAAGATAAAAAAATAAAATCATATAACTGTTGCCCTTCCCATCCCCCCACCCAGTAAAAGCTTATGTGTAAGGAAAATTTAATCAGGTCATTGGCATCTCAGCTGCAATGACACAGGGAGGACTATTTTAGGACTTTGTTGGAAGGAAAAGGAGCATTAACTCACACTCCAAGCCTGAAGCATGGCTGCCTCCCAAGGATCCCACTGAATGCTGCTCATAAGAGGCAGCTCTCTTCCAGTGTGGAGGAACACTGTAATTTCCTTACCTTACCTATGTCCTGGAGACTGGACCAGATTTCTAGGGTTTGAATGTGTCCCCTCCAAAATTAATTGGTGACAATCACCAATACCACAGGGTTGAGAGAAGAAGCTTTTTCAAGGTGTGTAGTTATGAGTTCCATGCCCATGAATGAGGATTAAGGCAAGCAAAAGGGGAGCTTTACCAAAGCAAAGCAGGGTATTCACAAGTCTGTAATGTTAGTGCACAGGAGGCATGAGAAGAAAGGTCCCATGTTCTGGCCAGCCCAGTTTACACAGTAAGACACTGTGTTACAATAATAATAATAATAATAATAATAGTAATAATAATAATAATAATCCAAGTCAGGCACCATGGCACACCCTTGTGGTCCTAACATTGGGTAGAGTGAGGCAGGAGCTTGATGAAGTCTGACAGGTGCAAAGTGAAACTCATAAAACCAAAGAACACACACAAAACACTCTGTGTAATCCTTAATAGTTTTTAATAACTTGTTTCTTTGGTTTTTGAGACAGGGTTTCTCTGTGTAGCCCTGGCTGTCCTGGAACTCAGAGATCCTCCTGCCTCTGCCTCCTGAGTGCTGGGAATAAAGGTGTGCTCCACCACTGCCTGAGTGATCACATTTAACATAAATGTTGAAAGTGTTAAAATATACAAAAATTACAATAAAAATTACAGTGTATTTGAAATAAAAATATCGATAGCATGAGTCCCTGGGAGGGGGAATTAAAACTATTCAAAATCTCACAGCATATAGAGAATAAAACAAAGCATAAAGAATACAATGAATTTTTTCTTGGTATTTTAATAAATTTGTTTCCTTTTTTGTTTGTTTGGTTTTTCAAGACAAGGTTTCTCTGTGTAGCTTTGAAGCTTGTCCTGGAATTGGCTTTGTAGACCAGGCTGTCCTTGAACTCACAGAGATCCATCTGCCTCTGCCCGCCAAGTGTTGGGATTAAAGGCCTATGCCACTAACACCTGGCTATTAGTTTCCTTTTTTAGTTTCAAAGATAGTGACTACAATTGTTTTCACAACTTCAAAATATTTTGAGGGAAAAAAATCCAAGAAGTATAAAACACAGAACTCACAAATACAAGCAGACAAAAAAATATCACTAATTAAGGAGCAAACCAAACCCATTGGAAGGAAGAATAAGTTAGAATAGCTATAACCCACAGAAAGGCGATTAATGTGACAAGGGGAAAACCTTTTTAAAAGCTTTCTACATTTTAGTGAAATTTAAGATTAACAAGAGTAACAGCTTGTCATGAACATGGAGTAATGTGAACATCAGAATGCCCCTAGAAATTAGAAAATGGGTGACTAGTACACAGAGGTGCTGCTGTATATCCATAATTGTAGTACTTGAGAGGCTGGGGCAGGAGGACTGCAAGTTCAAGGTTAACCTGGGTTACATATTATTCTGAACCAGCAAACATGCTGACTGTGACCCCATCTCAAAATAACTGAGGGGGGGATTGGGCTGATGATAGAGCTGTTGTCTGACATTCCCAAGGCTCTGATTTGGGAGCTAGAATCCTGCAGTGCATAGCTCAGTGGGTAGAGTGCTTGACTTGTATTGGGAAAGGCCAATGTTTGAACCCCAACACTATGTAAACCTGGTGTGGTAGCTCACACCTCTAAGTCTGGGTCTCAGGAGGTGAAAGCAGAAGGGTCACAAGTTCAGGATAATGTTCGGGAGCTAGAGAGATAGCTCCATGGGTCAAGAACACTTGGTACTCTTCCAAAGGATCCAGGTTTGATTCTCAGCACCCAGGTAGTAGGTCACAGCTGTTTGGAACTCCAGTTCCAGAGGATCTTATGCCCTCCTCCAACCTAAGCGGGCACCAGGCAAGCTTGTCGTGGCCTATGGACTTGGGAGGCAAAGGCGGGTGCATCCCTGTGAGTTCAAGGCCAGCCTGGTCTACAGAGCTAGTTCCAGGACAACCAGGGCTGCACAGAGACTCCTTGTCTTAAAAAACAATTAATTAATTAATTAATTAATTAATTTAAAGAAAGAAAGAAAGAAAGAAAGAAAGAAAGAAAGAAAGAAAGAAAGAAGTAAAAGGACACAGAAAGATTGACAATAGTGCCCACAAGTTGGCTCCAAGCCTGACCTGAGTTTAGTCCTCAGAGCTCACATGAGGGAAGGACAGACTGACTCATCAAAGTTGTCCTCTCTATCTTTCATGCTTCATGGCATGTGTCCCATGCTACACATATGCGCTATACATACATAAACGCGTGCACACATGTGCACACACACAAATAAGTATGTAAATGTAAAAAAATTAAAGACTGAAAATAAACACATAGCCAATAAATTTACAAGGAAGTACAGAAAAAGAAAGCACATAAGTCAATTTGAATCAGACAATTTCAAGCCCAGTGTTCCCTTGTTGACCCAATTGCTCAGGAAGCTGAGGTGGGAAGGCTACTCTGGCCCTGAGTAACAAAGGGAAAACCCATCTTTTAGTTCTTTTTAAAATCAAAATAAAATTCATGATTAACAGATAAGCATTAGGATGGAGGGGGTGGCTCAGTGGGAGAGCACATCCCTAGCGTTTATTTCCAAAGCCCCAGGTTCAATCCCCAGCACTGCAAAACCAAGGAAAACATCAGATCCAATATGCATTAAGGAGAACAAGGCTAATTTTCTCATATCAAAGACATGACAGGAATAGTGGATAATTCTTGAACTCTCACTACACTCTAGGCCCTGAGTGCTGATATTAGTGTCCTCAAGTGTCATTATGATGGTATTGGAGTGACCGTGGTTGACACTATTGGAGTGATGGTGGTTGAAGCTGCCTTCCTAAGGCTTCAGTCCTCCATCAGTGACACCTATGATCTCTAGCCTGTGGCCAAGCTGCATATCTTGGCATGGAGCTCATGTCTTCACAAGCACCTTACCTCAGGGTGGTCATGAAACAAAGGAACAGGAGTTAGAGTCTCTTCTATATCAGTGACCCAATAATGCCAAGATAGGGACCAGACTTGCAAAATGGGTCTTTAGGGGCATTCTTGAAGAGAATAAAACAAAACTACACTTATACTACTTATAGAAACTGTGGACTCTTTGTTTGTTTGAGACAGGGTTTCTCTGTGTAGCCCTGGGTGTTCTAGAACTTACTTTGTAGAACAGGCTGGTCTCAAACTTACAGAGATCTGCCTGCCTCTGTATCCCAAGTGCTAGGATTAAAGGCATTTGCAACCACCACCACCTGGTGAGTGTGGGCTCTTGAAACAACAGCGTATGTATTCTGAATAAAAATATTCAGAATATTTTAAAATTCTGACAGAAAACTGAGACATAAGACACAGGTTTTGTTTTTGTTTTTGTTTTTAAAGATGGGCTTTGTGTATCACAGGCTGCTTGAACTCCCTATGTAGCTAGGGAGTATCTTAAACTTCAGTCTTCTGCCTCTACCTCTTATGTGCTGGGAAACCAGGTCTGTTTTTTTTTTTTTATGCAGTGTCAGGGATCAAACTTAGTTTCCCTTGTGCTAGTCAAGCACTGTACTAACTGAGCTAGATCAAAACCATAGTAAAGTAATAAAGCCACTATTTAATTTTCAAATAATAAACTATTTTGATCATTGAAATATATTTCTAAATAAAACTACACCTAATTTTAATTGTAGATTGTCTAGAAATTAGAAAGTGGTAACACAACCATTAAATGTCTGAGGTGCAGTACACTAGGTATGGCAATGATTTCTGAGATACAACAACAAAAGCACAGTAAAAACAGGTTAAATGGGCTACGCTGAAGTTAAAGCCTTATGTGCACAATTAATTATGTGCACAACCAATAGAACAAAAAGACACCGGTGATGGTTGATCTTAATTGTCAACTTGCTGGGATCCAAAGTCACCAGAAATGGCCTCCAGGTATGCCTGTGGAGGTGTACCTTTATTATACCCACTCCAAAAGAAGACGCTGTAAGTAGAACCATTCCCTGGGCAGCCAACCTGGACTGTATGAAAGAAGAGAGTGAGCTAAGCACAACTTTCATTGCTTTGTGCTTCTTGACTATGGATGCAATACAACGAGCTGCCTCAAGCTCCTAACTATGTGGCTTTCCCACCATGATAGAGTAAACCTCAAAATGTGAGCCGAAAGAAACCATTTCCATCATAAACTGCTTTTATCTGAGTATTTTTTTAACCACAGCAACAGCCACAAAGACACCTGAAATGAGAGAAAATATTAGCAGATCACGTAGTTTACACTTACTTCCCTTGCCAGTTCTGTGATACTTAACACAGTCTCTGTAGGAATATGCCCTGCATTTACTTAGATTCACAAGCTATAAAGGAACCTGAATACAAGTCTCAATGTCAAGTCTCTGACACAATCAACTAAGGTATGAAGAGGTTTCTAGTAAAGTGTGTGTGCATGTGGGGAGGTCTACCACTGAGTTAAACCCTAACTCTTAGATTGTTCTTTTGGTTTTGAGACAGGACACTATGTGTCAGGTTGGCCTAGAGCTCACTCTGTAGCCCAGGCTGGCTTGGAACATGAAACCCTCCTCTGATGCCTGAGAGATAAGATTAAAAGCATGCACCACCTTGCCAGGCTTCCTAACAAACTTTATTTTATTTTACTTTATCTGAAACAGACTGGCCTTAAACTCACTGTGATTCCAATGATGACCCTGAACTGATCCTTTTGCCTCTACCTCCTGGATGTTAGAATTACAAGTGTGGATCATCACATTGGGCTTTACAAGGAACTAGGGATCAAAACAGAGATTCATGTACACTAGATCAGCATTTAAATTACATTCCCAACCCTCTTGGTAACTTTTCAACTTCTGCTTTCATTTGACCTCCAGCTTTAACAGTATCTGGGCACAAGTTTCAGAATTTATAGATGGTGAATATGATGGTTAGTTATGTGTCAACTTGGCTAATCTAGGGTACCCAACTATTAATATAAACACTAAGTGTTTCTGTCAAGGTGTTTCTCATATGCAGTTATGATCCACAATCACTTAAAGTTCACTTTAAGTAGAATTAATTGTCCTTTAAAATGTGATGGATCATACATGTTCCATCAGTTAAAAGACCCTATCCACAAAATTCTTCCTCAAGATAGCAACATAAGCTATGGCCCGAATTTCTAGCTTGCTGGTCTACCCTGTAGGTTTCTGACATGTTAGTTCTCACAATCACATAGCCAGTTATCTAGAATAAATGCTTCGCTTATAGTGTTATGTTTAAAATGGTATTTTAGGAGCTAGATAGATGGTTCAACAAGCTGGTCTTGCAGAGGACATGGGTTTTGTTCCAAGCTCCCACATCTGGGGCTTACCTCCTCCTAGAATTGCAGTTCCAGAGAATCCAAAGCTCTCTTCTGGCTCTGAGGACACATAGAGTACTTTTTTTAAAAAGTACTTTCATTTTTTAAAAATGAAAAAGCTTTAAAAAAACTAGCTTATTTAAATTATTTTATGTGCATTGGTATGAAGGTGTTAGATCTCCTGGAACTGGAGTTGCAGACAGTTGTGAGCTGCCAGGAATTGAACCCAGGTCCTCTGGAAGAGCAGCCAGTGTTCTTAACTGTTGAGCCATCTCTTCAGCCCTACTCCAAAGTCTTAAAGACACTCACCTAGGTTTTATTTTTTCTCCAAGATTTAATTCTCTCTCTCTCTCTCTCTCTCTCTCTCTTTCTCTCTCTCTCTCTCTCTGTGTGTGTGTGTGTATTGTGTTCTTGTATGGTACCCATGAAAGTCAGAAGATGTCATCAGATCTTTTGGAGCTGGAGTCACAGGCAGCTATGAGCCACTCACTCAAAGACATGGATGCTATCAATCTAGAGTCCCTGTTCTTTCAAGAGCAGCAGATGTGTTTTACCACTGAGTTTTCTCTCCAGCCTTCTCCCCTAGCTTTTCACAAAGTTTAAAAAGTTTTCATTTCAGCCAGACATAGTGTACACAGCCAGGACTACATAGAGAAACTCTGTCTCAAAAAACAAAACAAAACAAAAAGTGTTCATTTTACATTTACCAACAACAACATCTTCTCCTCCTCCTTCTTATTCTGTTTCTCCTCTTCCTCCTCCTCCTCTTCTTATTTCTTTCTCCTTCTTCTCCTTCTCTTTTTATCCTTATCCTTCTTCAGGGTTTCTCTGTCTATTCCTGGCTGTCCTGGAATTCACTCTGTAGACCAGGCTGGCCTCAATCTCAGAGATCCACCTGCCTTTGTCTCCTAAATGCTTGCATTAAAGGTGTGTACCGCTACTGCCAAGCATAGAATTTTTCTTTTTAATTTTATTTTATTTGCATTGGTGTAGGGGTGTCAGAATCCCTGGAACTGGAGGTACAGACAGTCGTGAGCTGCCATGTGGGTACTGAGAATTGAACCCAGGCCCTCTGGAAGAGCAGTGCCATCTCTCCAGCCCTTGAAGTCATTCTTATTCCCTGATTAATCACATGATAAAAATGACTCACAGTGCTTTACTCCTTTGCGTTATATTATTTTGCTTTAGGATATCCTTATTATCCTTATTAACTGTTTGTTTATTAGAGCTTTATTTGTGTATTGTCAGTCTCCTCCATTAGAATATGTGCCATATGAGGCAAGAATTCTCCATCTCTTTCGTTTGTGTTACACCTTCAACACTAACTGTGATTGCCGTAAGACAAAGACAAAAAAAATCATGGGAGGGGATGAATGGTTGGTTGTCTGGGTGGATGGGTGGATGTGTGGATTGATGGATGGATGGACAGATGAGTGTGTGGATAGCTGATCAACCCATCTACTTACAGATAGAAGAAGGAATTCCAGGACCTTATGCCAGGTAAGTACTCTAACACTGGGTTACATCCCTAACTCCTTTGTTTCATTTTATAGTTACTGGTTTTATATCATAGCTTTACATTTTGAGTTACAAATCTTTGTGGTGACTAACAAGGTCTCACTCTGTTCCTAGTTACCAGGCATCTAGTGCAAGACTTTGCATTTCATACAGAGCCAGTTGATATTAGTTAAACAGAATCAAAACTACCTTCTCATCAGTTTTTGGTCTCTACTTCCATGCATCTTTCATAATTCTGACAATTAAGCCACATACAGGTCTATTATATTTCTCCCCTATTCTAATTCCTTCAAGGGACTTTTTTCACATGAAATTACTGTTTTAGCAAAACACAAAGGTAAATTTTTTTAATTACTAAATGTTGAGTAGATTATATGTTGTCCAATTCCCAAAAATTATCTAAGGTAATAATGTTTTCCCATATGATAGGTAAGAAAGTATAACTTTAGAGAAATTAAGTACTTTCCCCACAAAAGTTATATATTAAGTATCTAATCCTTTTGATTCCAATAATGCAGCTATTTATAATGTCTGTCACTGTAATTTCTCTGTATTCCACACTGTGGAGATGACAGGCAATTTCTATTGACACATCTTTTAAATACTATACCTCTATAATAAACAAAAATCATTACTAAATCTTTGTAGAGACTCCCTTTGAAGAGAAGCAACCCATTAATCATGAGGGAAAATGTGCTGGAGAGATGGCTAGGGGCTTAAGAGCATCTACTGCTTGCTCTTCCAGAGGACCCAAGCTTGGTTCCCACACTGTCATTGGGTGGTTCACAACTGCTTGTAACTCTGGCTCCAGGGTATCCAATGCCCTCTTCCAACCTTCATGACTGCCTAATCACACACACACACACACACACACACACACACAGAGAGAGAGAGAGAGAGAGAGAGAGAGAGAGAGAGAGAGAGAGAGAGAGAGATGGGGGGCAATAAGTTTTAAAAGTAATTCAAAGGGTTTGGGTTTATCTCATTTGCAGGTGCCTTCCCAGCAGAAGCAAAGCCTTGGGTTCGATTTGAAACAGAAAACAAAACAAAACAAGCAAACAGCTAAAGAGAAAAGAACACAAGAGAGAAGGAGAGGGAGTCATATTTCAGGAGATATTCTAAAGCATCTGATGTAATAACTATATTCCTATTTTGAAATGCCTTAAAATAAGATAACTGATAGACAGAGAACTATGTAAGTGTAATAGATTTTTGGTAGGTGATGAAAATATGTATGTTCACAGTAAAATGTTTTCAACTTATCTGTATGCTTAGAAATATTTTTCTTTTTGGTTTTTCAAGGTCCAGGTTTTCTTTGTGTAGTCCTGGCTGTCCTGAAACTCACTCTGCAGACCAGGCTGGCCTCAAACTTACAGAGATCCACCTGGGATTAAAAACATGAGCAGCCACCACCCAGCTGTATTTTGCAACTGTTAAGTGAATGTGTTGCAAAATTCCAATGAGGAAATTTTTTTTTTTTTTTGGAGACAGGGTTTCTCTGTGTAACAGCCCTGGCTTCCTGAAACTCACTTTGTAGACTAGGCTGGCCTTGAACTCACAGAGTCCAAGAGATTAAAGGCATGGGCCACTACACTCAGCAAAATATACAAAACAAACAAACAAAAAAAAAAACAAAACAAAAACCCAAAACCACCTTTAAAAAAAAAATAAAGTGGCATGGTAAATTTCACTTTACAATTTGATGCCAAAATAGGATATGTGAGAGAGAATGGAAACCAGTGGACACAGGAAGCAGAGAGCAGAGACTTCCCTCTATTTGATAAATATAGCTCGAGGTACTTAGAGAACTGCCTCTTCTACTGAAAGCAACATAGAATGCCTGTTTTGAAGGGTATGGTAGCCTAAGCCTGTAATTCTAGCACTTGGGAGTCTGAGATGAAGTCTTTCAAGTCCTAGGCCAGCCTGGGCTTTATAACTTCCTTCCTTTGTACTTTCCTTCCTTCCTTTCTTCAGCCCTAAGGCCTGTTTATAGGACTCTTGTCCTATCCCTTGGGTCTTGTTGCTTAAAGCTAAGTTATACCCATGAATCCCTGGAAAGCAACTATCCACAACTCATACACCAGTGGGCGACTTCTAGTCATGTGGAATTGATGATCCAGTAAATATCTTGAGGTTTAAAAAAGAAAAATATATCTGGGGGAGGGGGAGGAGGGGTTGGGAGGAGTGCAGGGAGAGGAAACTTCTATCAGGATATAATATATGAGAGAAAAAATTTTTACAAAGTGGGGGGAGTGTATTCCCAGAACTCTGTCCTCCTACTGTTAAAATAAATAAATTCTCTACCCCAGCATTCCAGAGAGGAGTTAGGTTCCATAAGGTCAAGGATAGGGCCAATCAGCAGGGGGTCATACAAAACCCCAGAAGCCGACATTTCAATACAAAGTTAAGTTCTTTCTAATGTAAAAGCAAGTGTTTTGCAGGGTCTCAAAGAAGCAAGTGTGACTTGCATTTTCTCAGGAGGGAAAGCACAGATTTCTTTTTCCCCCTTTGGCTTTTATCAGAAGGTAGAATCAAAAATAATGCTTCAAGCTTCTTTAAATAAAAAGATTACTTACTCTAGGTATTACCATTGCTTCAATCAGGCATTCCCACCACATATCACATAGTCCACTTTGTGGGCAAATGTTGAAAATTCTTCCTGAGGAAATAACTACAATTTGACTTGGGTTGTGAGAGGTGGGTGTTATGTTCTTCTAAGCATGGAATAAGTGAAAAATCATATTCTTGTAAGTTCTAAGTGAAATTAGTTTTTAAAAAACCCACTTATCATCAAAATCTACATAGATACACTTACAAATTCAGAGTAGGCTATTCTATTTCCCTAATTGAGTTTTTAACAGTCCTGTGCCACGATTCAGGAGAGGGCAGCTATAGGCATGCATTTGGAAGACTGTATTATGTGTTCTGCCCTCATCTGGGAAACTCACAGTCCAGGAAATCATTAAGAGACACACAAAACCATGCTTACAACTAAAGATAAGTTGTTTACTCCAAAGTTTTGAAGCACACATGGCCATGGAGCTCCTCTGTGCTTGCCACCTGCTACCATCTTACAGAACCTCTCTGGGAATAACTGATTTTGAACAATGCCTTCATTTCCATATGTGTGTGTGTGTGTGTGTGTGGTGTGTGTGTGTGTGTGTGTGTGTGTGTGTGTGTGTGTGTGTGTGTGTGTGTGTGTGTCATCCAAAAAGTTTTTTTTTTGCAGTCCAAAATATATTTTTTATGCTTTTTTATTTTATTTTTTTTTTTGGCCTTTGTAGCTCAATTTTTAGTGAAAAATAGCATACAGTACAGTCTGGATAAACCCTTAATTAGGATTGTGTAAATAGTGTACACTGTAGTCTGGGTTAGCCCTTAATAAGAATTGTGTATGCCAGATAACTCAGTTATTGATGAAAACTAAGTTGTTTGGGAGTATGCTTTACCTATGTGTGACCTCTTAACAAAAGGCTAATCTAAGTGTCACCACAAGAGCCCTTTTGATGTCATAGATTCCCACTCCCCTCTGAAGCTTTCCCTGTCACCCCCCACTCCCTGTGACTTGGCCCTTCTCTAATCAATATGAAATGAAATTCTGTCTTCTCTTGTTATGTACCGGCCTATGTATACACCTTACCTTTCTAAGTAGATTGAAAGAGTCACCTTAGACATGTATAGAATCTCAAGAAATACTTTTGAATGACTCACAAATGGCCAAGGAATGGAGAGGGGAGAAAGGGTCTGCAGAGCACTGGAGGGAGCCTGGCCTCTTTACCTTCTGTGCAGAGCTCTTCCTTCCTCTGCGTATGCTAGCCATCCCTCCTGGCAATTTTCTGGGTGCCTGCAGAGAGCTAAGCTGCTCCTCTTGCTTGAGGGACATTGCCTGGCCCTGCCAGCACTCCAGTGACTCAGTGACCTGCTCATCAAATCAGCTGAGCAGGGAGCTGGCACGGCTGAGTCTGTCTATCGATCAAATGGGCTTTAATGATAGAACCCAAGTGTGATGTTAATTCTGCATGCTTCATCTGAGTCTTCGGTAGTTTCCCCAAAGCACACTCTCTCTCAGAGGAGGTAGCCCCAGGGTACAGCCCCAGTTCTAAGGACCCTTTGAGTTTCTTTAAACAAAAGACCATAGAGAAGTTGAAAAGGAAAAAGGAAATGCCTTATTCCTCTTTGTTTCAGGTGATGCAGGCTGACTTTGGTCAGGGGACACAGTCAACTCAAAAGTTTAAACAAACTCGGGTCACATTAAGTGGTATCCATATCTTACAGGAATTATCATTGTGGCTATCTGTATATTAGTGATAGACAGGAGTCTGTATTGTCAGATAATTAATTCTTTTGGCAACAATTCTTGTGACTTAATTTTTAGTCACCCTGCTCTCAGCATTGCTGTGGCACCGTGGAATAAGACAATATATACAAAGGTGATATTCCTTCCCTCTAGGAACTTATACCTTATTATATTGAGTATATAAGAGTAACCTGAAAACAGCTGTGAACAATACAAGGTGATGTATATGGCTTGAGAGCCTGGGACTTTATAACTCCCTAGAAACTCAGCAAAGATGGAGAGGTCACCAGCAGTCCCTGTAACAGCAGAAGACTTAATGAAGAAAATGTGACAGGATCTGAATATTGAAGACAGGACAAAGTTTGGGACAAAAGAGATAGGCTTGCCACCCTGGTCTCAAACTTGCTATACTGCTGAGAATGACCTTGAACTCCTGATCCTCTTGTCTCCAGCTCATTTTGTTAATTCTTAATCCTTCAGTTCTTAAGTTCTACAAGACTGAATATGTAAACAAATATATTTCTCGCCATGCTTAGTGGAACATTCCTAATCTTACCACTAGGAAAGCTGAGGCCAAAGGGTTGTGAGTTCGAATTCAGCCTACATACTGAGACTCTATCTCAAAAACAACAACAAAGAACACACTCCCAATCATTCAGCTACTGTTTTTTTTAATTACCTTTATTATATATCTAGTTTAATGGTTCATAAATTTGGTCAATTTTCCATTATCATCCATTATCATAAATATATATATATATATACATATATATATATGGTAATAATTTATCTAAATGGCTTTAGGGTTTTAATGACATTGATATAATTTATTAATAAAATCAAAATGTTTATTGTGTGTTGTGTTGGGTGCTAGGTATAAATAATCAGTCTCCTTTCCTTTTCAACTTTATTTATTGGTTTTTTGAAACAGGGTTTCTCTGTGTAGCCCTGGCTGTCCTAGAACTTGCTCTGTAGACCAGGGTGGCCTCAAACTCACAGAGATCCACTTGCCTTTGCCTCCCAAGTACTAGGATTAAAAAGGGACTATAATTATACTGTGTTTCATCAACAAAACAAGGTAACTTTAGGAAAATTGTATAGCATGGAAGACTGCTTCAGATTGGAAGGGCAGTGACAAATTTCTTGAAGAAGCCATAGGCCAATTCCAGATCTAAGTATGTAGCTAGAGGTAGAGGGACCAGAAAGTGGATGTTGTAAGAACAGAAAGGCAGCTCATGTCCTTGGAGGGGAAAGGGAGACAAGACTGAACTGAGTTATGCTTATTTATCTACATTATCAGTATGTTACAAATTATAATGAACTGAGTCTGTCAGTTATGTGTGTCTTATAGTCCCAGTAACTTGGTTCAAAAAGGAAATCTCTGGGCCCAAGGATTTGAAACAAGTCAGAAAAACATGAAATCTTATCTCAAACAAACAAACAACAACACTTGGCAATAATGATATTTAAATTTTATTCTTTTATTGCAAGGCAAATGGGAATCAATTATTCTTATGAGAATAGCAACTTGAGAAGACAAAACGAAAGTGGCTTACTGCTTCCCTCTGTGGTTCACACAGTAGACACCTTCAGGAACAAACACAACTTTCTGTTCAGCTAAGCTAGCTACTTTTTTTTTTCCAGTCAAGGTTTCTTTGTGTATATCTATCTCTGTAGATCAGGCTGGCCTCAAACTCACAGAGCTCTGCCTGCCCCTGCCCCTCAAGTGCTGGAATTAAAGGCGTGTGTCACCACTGCCCAGCAAAGCTCTCCATGTCCTGAGGCAGGGCAATGAGGTACTGAGGCAAGGAGTTTCAGAACCACATTTGCTTCTGCCTTTCAAATTCTGTCGAAAATTCTTGCTAGAGCCAAAATATTCTAAATTAAAAATGAGATCATATTAAGAAATACTATGATGCCCAAGTGTATTATGTTTCATCTCAGCAATGGTGAGTCTTTAGTATCTTCCACATTCACAGATTATCTGTCATTCATGACATTATCGGATTGGTATTCCTGTTTAATATTTAATTACCTACTCAAATCGATACAGTAATCTCCCAATGTATACACCAAAAATTACAACTGGGGCTGGAAAGATGCCTCACTGACTGCTCTTGCAGAGACCAGGTTTGGGTTCCCAGCACCCACATGGCCGCATACAGCCCTCTGTAACCAGTTCTGTGGATCTGGAGCCCTCTTCTGGCCTTTATGGGCACTGCATACACACGATACACATACATTCATACATACATACATACATACATACATACATACATACGCTCATATACATAAAATAAAAATTTCAAACAACTGCAATCAAATGTCTTCATTTTTACACTCATTGGGCATGGGCACATATGTATGGAAATCAGAGGACACCTTACAGGTGTAGGTTTTTCTATGATGAAGGTTCTGGACTCCAACTCAGGAGTTCAGGTTTGGTGGCAAGTGACTTTACCCATTGAGAAATCTTGCTGGCTCCAAATTACAAATTTCTGTTTGGCTTTCCAGGCTTTCAGGATCTGTTCCACTTCATCTGTGGAACTCCACCTTCACCAACGCTACACTTGCACTTGTTTTGACCATGTTTTCATTGCCCTCTACCCACAATGTGCACATTCCCATCTCGGGGGTTTTCTATCAATGTTTCCCTCCCTGAAGTCCCCACCCGAGACTTTATCCTTATCCAATTTTTCTTGCTCATTATCCTGTCTCCATTATTTCCTATTCCAGGCACTTCAGAGAAAATTAATCTCTGCATTAGCTAATTACATAGTGTCTTTCTGGGCATTTCATCGTGGCTTTGTCTTTATAGGCACTGGCTGTTGCCAAGCAGTCTAATTTACAAATTTACAAAGAGCTTAACTCTACCATGAACTCTGCCCCCCCCCCACACTCCCTTTACCTTTCTTTATTCTTTGCATTTGTCAGGACTGTTTGGTTGCAAGTAACCAAACCCTAATTCAAATTAATATAAGAAAAAGAAAGAGTTCACCTACCATAAACAAATCATGTGGGAGTGGAACAGGGTTTAGTAGCATCTTTGAACCTAGATACTTAAACATCATCATAAAAGGGCTTTTTCTCTTCTCTACTTTTCTCAGAAAGTATTAGGAACCCTTCCCAAATATTAGCAAAGTAAGTAACAACTCAGAACTTCAACCACCTAGTGAATCAGAAGAAACAATGCATATGTTGCTTTATAATTATAGAGAAACCTCAGACCTCACTCTTCCTGATTTTGATGGGGTCCTGTGTATTCACCTCTGAACGAATCACAGTACCTTCGGTTAATGAGTTCTGGGTCAGGACTACACAAAGCTCAGCAGTTAAGAGCGTGTACAGTTCTTGCAAAGTTCAGTTCCTAGCACCAAGTCACAGATGCCAGGAACTCCAGCTCTAGGGTATGTGACAACCCTCCACACATACACACAAATAAAAATACTTAAAAATCTTCTGGATCACATGATCAACCCTTGAACTATGGGCATGAGGTTTGCCTCACCATCAATTGTGCAGGGATAGTTGTTACCCAAAGACAGAATTCTGCTGTACAGGAAAAAAACTGGCTGATGCCACCTACTCACGTTCCAGCTCCCATTCAGAGCCTACAGAACACTAAGATCTTTCAAACACCTCAGTAGCATATACTTCTTTACCTATCACATCATATTTATTTTTCACGTACTGTGTAAAAACTTATGTGGGACAGATATAGCATCTAAAGAAGTGGAGTTATTGTTCTCCTTATGTAAATGTAGCTTACAACTAAAGCTAAGTTAAGCCTTTGAGTTAGGCAGATCTGAAAAGAAGTGATTGAGTGCTACACTAAGCATCTTAGTTAAACCAAGCATTTTTGCTCTCACTTCTTGTGCTATTAGATGATAATGGCTTTAAGAATAAAGATATTCACACTGAAAAGCATCCAAAACTGGAAAATAAATTTGGTGATAAGGCATAATGGCCATAGATTTACATAAAACAACTAACTGTACTTTAGCTTTTATGTTTATTTGCCACTAAGGCCCACAGTGTTTTATATTTGTGCCCATCTCATCTTCGTAAGATCAAACACAAGCGTGCAGTGGCTTTGATGGTTGTCACCTGAGAAAAAGGAGAGATCGGTTGTAGAAGAGATGGAGAGCTTATATGTGGCATAATAGATACAGGTGTGCAAATAAGTCATGAACAGGCCCCATGTCTGTGTGCTGAGAACCCTGGAGAGTTGAGGCTGTGGCTCAGCAGGACCATGCTTGTCTGGCACGTTTTAACAAGCAAACCAAGAGAGTTGCCCTATTAGAAAGTTCTGCAATCCAAAGTTGGGTTTGAATGGGGTCTTGCAAAGCCAAGAGAAAATCATGAGACAAGAAGCATCAAATTATATTCCACAGAAGAGAGAAATACGGTGACTTACTGGGTGGTGACCAAAAGGCTGTACTACATAGTCTCACACACATTTGTTGAGTGGATAAACAACCAAAGGTGTTCTTAAAAACAATTCACAAGTTTGTGTCAGTTTGGCACAGTACAAGGCTGAGTATATTTTTAAAGGCACAAAGTAAGTGGTTTTGTTAGTGATCTACATGATGGGGGGGAAGTGTGCAGTTTTTAATTAAATTGAAGCAGGGAAAAGAGTGGAGGGACGGGCAAGGAAGAAGAAAAACTGTAATTGTGACATCAGAGAGACTTCAGTTTCCCACACTTTCTAGGTTTTAAACAGGCCTTGGCCCCCTGTGTGTTAAACAGAACAATAGGAGCATATATTATTCATAAGTAGTTTAGGGATTAGATAAGAAAGAATATAAAACACAATGCCTGCAATAACTGATTTGTTATTGTTGGTTACTGGGCAGAGGATCATACTGAAGTCTTTGAGCACACCAGGCAGGGATACTTCCACTGAAATATATCTTCAGTCCTGAGATGATCAATTATTGGCCATTATTACAATATTATAATTCACAATTTTTTTGATTCTCAAAGTGAATTCTTTGAAGGGAAGGATGAACTACCCAAATGTCTTTAATATGTGCAAGCAAGATGAGAAAGGAACTTAGCAGGTCAGGGGTTAAAAGCTTTGTGGTGGGAATGAGATAGGCTTGGCTGGATTGTCTCATTTAAGTTTGATAGAGGCACTGCTGATCAGGACTAAAACCAGGGCCTGTTACAGGCTGCATACAAGCCCCACCACCAGGCCTAATCCCTTCCCCAAGCTAAACTGCTTAACAGGATTGTAGCAGGGCCCCTCGTGGATGTAACGCAGGGAAGGGCTGGCTGTCAATGTTTCTGTATAATTAGGGTTTGTCATGTTTTCTTCACATCTGAGTGTATAATGCCACCACACCCCAGCGTCTATTTGTAAGAATGGCCCTGACTTACGTCCATCTAGAAATCAAAAAATACAAGATAAAATCTGTAAATATACAATTTTATAATCTGTAATTTCAAGAAAATGAGATAGCATACAACAGTACTTATCTACCTGTCACTGTGCCTAAATGAGTTGTCCTAGCAGCATATAGAACCCAAGAAATTATGCGTTGACACCCTAACATTTGGTTTTATGTCATTGCTGTTTTCAGAGTCCTTGAGCTCTATGTAGATATAAGGCTGAGAACATAAACTTTGAGGCTGCAGTCAGGTTCAAAGTAGGATGTATTTCAGATTCCAATCAGTTGCACATGGTCTAAAGTGCAGGCAAGTTAGCCCTCTTCAGGTAATCTTTGTGTTTAGACTTATTTTACTTTTTTTTTTTAGATGTCAGTCTGCTAAACCTGCTTTGCATGATCAGAGCCCCTGCTGCCTGTCATTTTGGAAAATTACCCAAATATGTGTTTTTAAATAAAACAGTAGGAAAACAAACAAATAAAAAACAACTCTAATCAATAATCTGTAAACTTCCATATTTATTTATTTATTTATCTGTCTATCTATTTATTTGTCTGTTTATTTTTAGAGACAGGGTTTCTCTGTATAGCCTTGGCTGTCCTGAAACTCACTCTGTAGACCAGGCTGGCCTTAAACTCACAGAGATCCTGCCTCTGCCTCCTGAGTGCTGGGATTAAAGGCATGTGCCACCCCCTACCCCCGCAAAATTTCACATTTCTTTTAAAAGAACCTTGTAGGGAATAATGACATGGTTCAACTTGTAAAGGTACTTGCCAACAAGCTTGATGACTGGAATTTGATCCCCAAGGCCCACTTGGTGGAAAGGAAACATACACATAAATAAAAATGTAATTTAAAAATTTTAAGACGCTTGGTTAGCAGTTAAGAACACTGGCTGTAGCCGGGAGTTGGTGGTGCACGCCTTTAATCCCAGCACTTGGGAGGCAGAGGCAGGTGGATCTCTGTGAGTTCGAGACCAGCCTGGTCTACAAAAAACAAACAAACAAAACAAAACAAAACAAAAACTGGCTGTTCTTGCAGAGGATTTACAAGAACAGTGTTCAGAGTCCTGAGTTAGAAGCATCTTTATGGTGGCTTACAACTGTCTGTAACTCCAGTTCCCAAAAATCTGACATTCTGTTCTGGCCTCCACGGGGATGGGACATGTGCATAGTGCACAGACATATATTCAGATAAACACACACACACCACACACACACACACCATATTTAAAATTTTTAAATGTATGTACATTGAGAAAGCAGTGTACAAAAACAAGTTGGAAAAAAAGTAAAGTAACTTTTAACTATCACCTAAATTCTATCCAAGTAGGGTTCAAAAGAATTCAGTGACCGAGACTGGGCTACACACAAAATTCAACAGGGTACCATGGCATAACAGTTCCAAGAATCCTTTAGTATCAACAAGGAATTGGTTCCAGGAGTTACCTGGAAAAGTCTGTAGCTTTTCAGACTCTTATTAAAATAGTGTGTAAGTTAGGAATGCAGCTCAGTGATAGACTGTTTGCTCAGCAAGCACAAGACTCCAGACCTGATCCCGAAGTTACTGCAAAATGTAGGCATGACACTTGTACCCAGTTAAGTGCTTCTGTGTGCTTTGAGACAGCTCAAGGTGGCTTACAGTACCTGACACAATGTAAATGTCATGCAAATAGCGCTGTGCCGAATGTTTGGAGAGTGTTCTGCACATGTTCAGTGAACTTCTATTTTTTTGTGTGTGTGTGTGTTTGACTTATGCTTGGTTGACCCCAAGAAAATGAAGCTGCAGGCACAGAAAGCCAGTCCTACACAATTTTTAAAAGATTCATGAGAAATGCCTCTTTCCTTTAAGCAGCAGTTGTATTACATAACTTTTTAAAAAAGGAATGGCCATGGGGTGCTGGGAAGAAGGGGAGGAGTCTTCCACATCAAATAGAAACCTAGATCTCAAGCCCACAGACTGGAATTCTCTTTGGACTCTGCACAGCCCAGCATCTGCCACTGTAATAACAAAAGGTGCCATCTGACCAACCTCATGCTGCAATGTTACGCTGGGGTGTGAAACAAAACAAAATTTTACTTTCTTAACCTCTTTCAATGGGTGTTACTTCCCTCAGTAACACTGCTGTGCTCCATCAAGGAGGAGGGGACCCCAAACCCTCTCCCAGAACCTGTCATGACTATTATTGAAGCTCTAAAACTCTGTGGTCCCTTACAAGTCTTAAAGTAGATGGCTTTCCATTATATTTTACTTGTTCATTTTGAAAGTGTTAAAGACTTGGTAGAATTTCTTAAGCTTTTACCCTTGGAGTGGATAATTTAAAATTCTAAATATAAACCCTCTTATATCAGAACAAAATAATTTCCTTTAATTTGTATGGCACCTCACTCTTAGGTATTATTTTTTCCTGTTATAAGTGAATACTACAGGTCACCTTAAGACTGAGACACAGTGAGAGGGAGGAAATGAACATTTTATGACTAAGACTCATTGATTTTTTTTAACATTTTCTTTGGAACCAAAATAAAGATGAAAAATAATTAAATAGTTTAAATGAAGTACTTTTAGTCTTCAGAGGTATTTTCATCTCATGTCTAACTCTTTCCTTCCCTGAGACAGTGTTTCAGTGTGTGGCTCTAGCTGGCCTGAAACTTACTGCATAGACCAAGCTAGCTTCAACTCAGAGATCAGCCTCCCCTGTCTCCAGAGTGTTGGGATTAAATTAGGTGTGTGCCACTGTGCCCAGAACATATTCAACACTCCTTAAATAAAGACAACTCTCAAAAGTTAACAGAAAGTCGAGGCTAAAGAGATGTCTCAGGTTATGAGAGCTGGGTGCTTTACAGAGGACCCAAGTTTGGTCTATAGCACCCATGTGGAGGCTCACAACCATCCTGAACTCCAGTTCCAGGGGATCCTGCACCCTCTTCCGGCCTCCTCAGCCATCATAGGCACACACATACATGCAGGCAAAACACTTACATGCATAAAATAAAACAGATTAACAGAATGAGGAAAGTGCTGTAAATAAAATAATAATGGATTACTATTTCCAGTTAAATTTATGTTTCTTTTTTCCCCTAAAATAATAGCTTCAGTCATAAATTGTCCTAACCATCAGTCCATGGTAGTTTCTCGAACCTCAAGAGACACTTTCTTCTCTTCCAGTCATCTGTCTTTTAGTTTGTAATACCTGTTAGTGTACTGAGACAATGTTCCTAAAGCCTGCTCATCAGTTTAAACTTTCAGTACTTCCCTGGTGATCTGACCAAAGGACTTACAGCATTTGAGGTTTCTTAGGCTCTTAGAGAGCTATAGAATTCCCCTCACACACACACACAAATGACCTACAAGCCTGTGGCTTTACTATCAACCATCATGGGCACAGAATAATAGATAAAAATCTATATGTAGAATACAGGTATTAGTTTAGATTTTTTCTATTATTTAAAGGAGTACCAGGGCCTGTGAGATGGCTCAGCCAGCAAAGATGCTTGCTGCCAAGACTAATGACCTCAGTTTCATCCCCAGAATCCACACATTGGGAGAGAACCAAGTCCTGAAAGTCGTACCCTGCCCTGTGCATGCATAGTACAGCACACACACACACACACACACACACACACACACACACACACACACACACACACACACACACAAACACACACACACACACCTGTTTTTAAGGTACCTACGTTCTCACACTGATTTTGAGATGTGTGTTTCTATGTCTAGTGATATAATTTAAAGACAATCTAGCAAGGATTTTCTAAAGTTTTACGATTGATTCAGACAAGTTCTCCATGTTCAAATGCATCTTGGGGTAAAACATAAAACTTCAAAATCTCCAAAAGTACTTAAGTTTTAGAATTGTTCTTATGATCTAATAGAGAATAAGCCATGTAAAAGAAAGCATAGATGTGTGGATGGAAGCAAATGAACAAATACATTTTGGGCCCAAAAAGAGCTGGGTTGGAATACCTGCCCCATTAAATACTGACCATGTGTCTTGGAGGAGTTCTTTAACAGTAACGATTTCAATTCCTTTAGCTAAACTAAATTAACTTTACACTAAGCTTGGTAGAGCTGATGTGACAACTAACTAGGTTAAATGAGAAAACATTCTGAGTGCCTGATTCAGATACTGACACAGAAAATGTTAATAAATATTAGCCAACATTGCTGACTGCATATTAAATTAAGGAGGAAGGATATAAATGTTTCCTACTTACACAGTAGGCTACTGTTACCCACCATTGTTCTACACCTCCTTACTCAATCTTAGGAGAGATTTCTTATGTTAGGGTAGAAACTTTGAAACTGCTTTCATTTGAGCTGGGGGATGACTCTGTGGTTAAAATACTGATCACTCAAGTGTGAGAACCAGAGTTCAGAGTCATCCAACTGATGTAAATGCCATATGGGAGTGTCAGACTTCCTGTAATTACAGTCTCAAAAGGTGGAGATCCCCAGAGCAAGCTGGCTAGCAAGGTTAGCAACATTAGGGAGCTCTGGGTTTGATTGAGAGACCTGGCCTCAGTGAATAATGTAGAAAAGCAATGGGGGATGAGTGCTGACATCAACTTCTGGCCTCTACATGCATGCAAACAGACAAATGTGTGCATACCCCCACAACAAACATACAAACATACACACACCCCGACAGCACACAAATGGAAAAGGAAAAAAAAACACTTTTATGTGAATATTAGAAATCTGGGGAAAATGGGACTGGGGTTGGAGCTCAGTTGATGGAGCAGTAGTCTACCATGCATAAAGCCCTGGCCTCAATCCCTGGCACCACATAACATGTCTTTGCATTAAAAGTGGTATCTAGGTATTATTTGCAACAGTTATACTGCCTAATGTTCCCTCTCTGTCCTAAATGGAAGATGAAAGAACATGTCAAATCAAAGAACATAGTGAAAAACAACTAGAATTAGAAAAAATCCCAAAGACCAGGAAAATTGAAGACGACAGGAACACTTCATTCCCATCCTTATAAATACCATTCTCCATTTCTCTGTGAAATGAAGTAACAAAGTACAAATACATTCTAGTTTCAGGTTCCAGGCGATTTGCTGGAAAATTTAAAAATACATTTCCAGGAAGCTTTAATATACTGTTCTTTATTGCAGCCAGGACATTTTATGGGAGAGGTTATACCCTCTTTAAAGAGAAAAGAAGTTTGTGTTGTTTCTAACTCAGTCACAATAAACTCTCTGGAAGGAGGGATTACTGGATAAATGATCTCCAAGATGAGTTGCAAAACGGTTCAGCTGATTACAACAAGAAGATGACATTGTCAATTATCTTCAAAAGCTGTAGTTACTGGATGACAAAAAGCATGACTGCCACAGAAGAAATGCTTTCAAGACACTGTGTTCTTTCACTAATGGAAGGAGCCCCATTTTGGCAGTTCTGAACATTTAGCATCCAACAAAGAAAAGAACATTGCCAGTCACATCTGCTGCAATAAGGGGCAGCAATTCTCTTTTCTTGAAGCACCAGGACTGATGGCTTTGTGGCGTGCCTAGGCCTGGTCACTGCAAGTGTTTCCTAGTTCCTTTCAAAATGTGCACTGCCTTGGATTTTTTCCAATTTCAGGTGACCTTCTACCTAAGGGTATTCTTTGAGGGTGCTCTACAGAACAGATTTAGAAGGAAGTTGGTCTCTTTTGTTGAGGTTTACAGAGGCTTGGACAGAGAGAGTAAGAAGGCACTTGTGGTAGGTGGCTTATACTAGGAACTGGCAGAGCTACTAAGTGGACAGATTAGGCATATATTTTAGGGGCAAATAACTTTGCCAATAACTTGAATATTGATTATGAAAAAAAGGAACAACCAAGGGTGATAATACTTGAGAGTTTTTAAATAATTAGAAGGGAAAGGAGCCACTTACAATGTTTATAAGTCAGAAGGTTTACTGGGTTTGAGAAGAAAAATAGCAACAGTTTTTCTAGGGCCTGATAAGCTAGCTGAGAGGGTAAATGCACTTGCCACCAAGTCTAATGACCTGAGTTCAATCCCTGGTGTCTACATATTGAAAATAGAGAACCAACTCCAACAAGTTGTCCTCTAGCCTCTACCCAGTTGCTATGGGACACACACATGCATGAGCACACACACACACATACACAATAAATATATGTAAAAACTTTTTTTGAGACAGAGTCCTGGAACTCACTCTGTAGACCAGAATGGCCTCAAACTCACAGAGATTCACCTATCTCTGCCTCCTGAGTGCTGGGATTAAAGGTGTGCACCACCATGCCTGCCTTTAAAATTTTTTTAAAGAGTCTTTCTGTATATAAGAACTAAAAGTTAAAAAGCACTGTCTGGCAGTCTAGAGATGGCTCAGCTGCTTTTCCAGACGGCCCAGGTTCAATTCCCAGCTCCCATGTGGCAGCCTACAACTATCTCTAAGTCTGATTCCAGGGGAATCTGGCACCTTCACACAGGTAAAAGACCACATAAAAATAAACAAATCTCTAAACAAGCAAACAAACAAACAAAACAATGGGGGCTGGAGAGATGGCTCAACAGTTAGGAAGAGCACTGGCTGTTTTTCCAGAGGACCTGGTTCAGTTCCCAGCACCCACATGGGGGCTCACAACTGTCTGTAACTCCAGTTCCAGGGCAGGCAAAACACCAATGCACATAAAAATATAAATAAATAAATAAATAAATAAATAAATAAATAAATAGCACTGGCAGGCTGCTCTTCCATGGGACCTTCGTCTAGTTCCCAGAACTCACAACCATCCATACCTCTAGTCCCAGGGGCTCCAATGAATTCTTTGAGACTCTGAAAGCATTACATGTCCATGGTGCATAGATATGCATGCAGGAAAAACACCTGTACATATAAAATAATAATATAAATGAAAGAAATATCAAAATCATTTGAAGAAAAATCAAATCATTATAGAGTTTTATTTTTTTTCAAAATCTTCTAAATTTTTGTCCTTGGTATAAAAGAGTTCTTTGTGTTTATATTTTGTATTTGTCAGGCCTCTTTCAACACTTTGATCATGTGATAATGAACTATTGTAGATCATAAAACGTTTTCTGCTCTTATAGTTAAGTCTACAGTATATCCTTTGTGAAGATTGAAGCAAAATTTAAAAGACAATTTCCAGTCCTTTCCTCAGAGTCCATGATTATTTTTTTCAAAAGAATACAGGCCTTGTTTTGGTTGCCAGCATATAATGCCAGGCCGTGGTGGCGCACGTCTTTAATCCCAGCACTCTGGAGGCAGAGGCAGGCAGATCTCTGTGAGTTCAAGGCCAGCCTGGTCTACACAGTGAGTTCTGAAACAATCAGGACAGTTACATAGAGAAACCTCAAAAAATAAACAAACAAAAAACTGACAGTGCAAACTAATATACAACAGAGTGTAAGAATAAAAAGTTGGAGTCTTAAAAATAAAAACTTAGTTCATGAATACATAAAAAATTAAAATCTCAAGACTTAGCAGGTGGGGTTAGGTGGGAGACATTTTAAAAACTAAGGTTAAGGCAGGACACAGTGGCACATACCTTAAATCTCAGCAGGTGATTTTTGTGAGTTTGAGTCTAGCGTGGTCTACTAAAGTTCTAGGCGAGCCTGGGCTACATAGTGAGACCTTGTTCCAAAACAAAAAACAAAAGCAAAACAAAACAACAACAACAAAAAAACAAAGACAAAGACAAAGGAAAGAAGCACAAACAAAACACCAAGCAACAGCTGAGTCTCCGCCGTTCATTTGCTCACCTAAAAGACACGACTGGTGTTCACCTGGAGTATCTGCAACGGACTGCTGTTCCTTCATTTACTTACGAAACACGACTGACCCCTAGTGTTCATCCGTAGTATATGTAACTGACTACTGTTCAACCCTTTAATTACAAAACACTGAATGTAGCACAGAAGACAAATGAAAGCAACCACGAGCCAACAACAGCAACAACAACAAAAAGCCCCAACCTCCCCCCCAAAATCCCCAAACAAAACAAAACAAGGCAGGCATACAACTCCCAAGCGTTCAGAGAAGAGCCTCTTATATTGACATCAGAAATTACGGCGTTTACTTCCTGAAGTAACTTCTGCATTAACAAAGGGAAACTCACAGGTGACAGAGTGCTAGCAGGACTGCTATCAAAGGGCACAGCATTATGACTCAAAGCTGGAAATCAAGGTTGGCGCTGGGACAACTTTGGCTGTGTGAGACTGAAGTAGTGAACACTGGGTGTCCAGCAGGGGCACTGGTGAGGGAGGCAAAGCCAACTCCCAAGAGATCCTAAAGCAAGCAACTTACCATCTCCACAGCCCCAGGTGGTGTGTTTCACAACTAATGCGGTACAAGTAGTGGGAATGATGCCTAATTCCATTTTTGTCAAATCGACCTTTAGGTGCCTGGGACCCTGAGGAGCTCATTCCAACAGGCAACTGAAGCTCTGAGGGAAAGGCAAAGCAGGGCTCACGAGCTGTACGAACATGGAGAGCAGATGAGATGAAGGAAGGACCACACCTCACATCCAATGTCTGGGTCCGGGAGTGCTCCAGATTTTGTAATTTTTAACTGCTGGAATATTTGCATATGAGTAATAAGATTTCATGGGATTGAGACCCAAGCCGAAGCACAAAATCCACTTATGCTTTCTATATGCCTGTAGGTAATTTTATATTTTTAGTACTCATGTATCTTGATCGTAGTCTATCATATGAGATAGTTTTCCAGAGTTTTGGGATTTGGAGCACTTCGGAGTTTGAACTTTCAGGTTAAGGATGCCTAACTTGTCACATAATGTAAGAGTGCAGACCTTTTTTTTTTTTCTCTTTAAAGGAATTGCTAAATACCTTGAGCCACCTCCTTTCACATCAGGGATAGGAATTAACATTACAAAAGTATTTCACAGACTTCCTATAGGTTCTTCACCCAGCCTCCTCTATTGTTTTCCAAGTTTTTAAATTTTAAAGAATTTTATTTATGGTGTGTGTATGCACGGTGTATTGCCACTGTGTGTGTGTGTGTGTGTGTGTGTGTGTGTGTGTGTGTGTGTGTGTGGCTAGAGGACACTTATCTTGAGGTTAGTCCTCTCCTTCAGCAATGCTTACTGCTCAGGATTAGACTCAGACTGCCAGTCTTGGAAGTGAGCTATGGTACCTACTGAGTCATCTCACTGGTCCTTGATTTCTTATTTAACAACCATTACATAAGATTATTATCCTAGAAACTTATTATTCCAGAAAAAAGAATGTTATTCTTTCTAAAAAAAAACCCTGGGGCATAATTATATTCCTTGTCAGTTAAAGTGAAATATGACTTATTTTTAATATTTCCTGTGTTGGGTGACAATTTGTTGGTGATCTTTTCCTTATATGGCCTTCTGAACGTCATCTCTTTTCTAAAAGCTTTGTGAACTCACCTCATGCAAGTTCATTTTGATCCTTATAGATGTATTTATATGAAAATGACACTGACTGTATTTGAAAAGTAGTTATTGTGGGCAGGCAGTTTGTGTTCATCCTTGTGATCATGTCGTCACCAAACCATAAAATTATTTTCATTGCTACTTCATAACTGTAGTTTTGCTATTGTTAATAATCATAGCATAAATAATTTTGGAGATACAAGTTTGCCAAAGAGGTTGCTATCGAAGGTTGAGAGCCACTGGCCTATTGGATAGGGGATCATAGATGAAATAATATAGGTAATAACTCAGAAAGGTACTAGACACTAACCCATCCCACCAAAGTAAAGAAAAAAAATGATAGTTTAGGTTCGAGACCAACCTGGTCTACAAGCAAGTTCCAGGACAGCCAGGACAACAAAGAGAAACTCTGTTGGGGGGGACAAAACAAAACAAAACAACAACAACAAAGCCCTAATAGAAGGCTGAAACGACACAGAATTACATTACTGTTCTATCATTTTCATCAACTCAAGTTCTCACCTTTTACTTCACTATTCCATTATTTTTTCATGACTTATGTTGTATACTTTTGCTTGTAAATTAGTGACTTTTGTTGGCAATGTAATCCTCTAATTATTAAGCAATGTGAAATTAAAAAGCAGTCCACAGTTCCTTCCTTGACTTCTTCCCTAATCAGTATGGATAGGACTGTATATACGGAAGCAGAAAACCAGGTGACTCCAGTGAACAAGCCACAGCATTGAATTTTATTTGTAATCACTGTGAGTAAGGAAGGACCTCAGAAATCGGGGTCTCTAGGGCAGGGCTTTCCCACTGCTGTCACTACTAAAGACTTCCTTCTCACAGATGTCAGAGAATGAAGGCACAGTCCAGGACACCATCTTGTAATAGTCACATGCTTTGTCTTTAAAAGTACTCCGACTTTGCTTGTGAATACAAACAGTAGAATTTCTGAATATTTGAAAAAAAATTTAAAAGTCAGATGCTGGACTGCCAAGCCATCATCATTCCTGTATCTTCCAGGAAGGGTGGCATCAGAGGAAAGAAATTCAGATAAAATCTTTCCATGGGCCCAACCATCGTCTTAACAAATGTGAGTGAAACTGATAAGAGTTCAGCACCAGTATTGCATGCTAGGAATCACAATTTTGGATCTCCAATTCTTTTATTATGTTTTTTTTTTGGCTGTTTCTAAACCAAGTAACTGTACACTATTTTGTTTTGGGAAGAGCCAATTTTTAAATAATGTATTTATTTTTATTTTATGTGCATTGGTTTTTTTGCCTACATGTATGCCTGTGTTAGGCATCACCTGTGCTGGATCACCTGGAACCATGTAGGTGCTGGGAACTGAACCCAGGTACTCTGGAAGAGAAGCCAATGCTCTTAACCTCTGAGCCATCTCTCCAGCCCCAGGAAGAATCTATTTTTAAATAAAGCATTCAATGATTTAAATCTTGAAGTCCTCAAAGTGAAAGACATTTGACATGTTTGCCCATGTGCAAGCAATTTTATTTTAGATAAAACATTCTTGCCCAGACAAGAAATTGGGGTTTGCCATTCTATTAAATAACTGATGACAAGTACTTGAAAAATGACTGGATGGCAAACGGAGAATGTTGACAGAAAAGTAGAAACTATAAAAAAAAAGAGACACACATATCTACATTTGATGACCAAAATGTGCATTCACTGAGTGGGCTTACCAGCAATTAGGGACACCCGGATAAAAGGATGCTGCCTGAGAGGTAGGCACTAAGAAGGAACCAAATGTGCAAGAGTTTTATTAGTGAAAATGAGACAAAACGGGGAAGGAGCTGGAGATGGCTAAGTGAGCCATCAAATAGCCATGCCAGTGAAGGAGAAAGGGAAGGTACATTTGGAAGACAGATGGTCCATGCGGTCTAATAACAGTTTGTAAAGGACACCTGAGAGTCCTTGAGCCAAGTCAGCCATCAGGAGAGCCCAGAATCTCCAGAACATGCTGGCCCAGTCCTTCATGTCATGTATAATCCCAATACAAACACAGTTTTAGACTGCAGAGGCCAGTAGCTGTGGTCTTTGACCAATGGCCCTCGCCAAAGCTGGAGGCTTCTGTAGTCCATCACTTGTGATCCACAACTTACTGTTCTTCACAGATTTGGGGAGCAGCTTCTGTGTGTGCCTGTGGACCTCATTCTTAAGGGAATGCTCCAGAGTGGGAAGCAATAAGTCATAGTCCCTGTTGCAGTTGCTCTCGAAGCCAGGGCCTTGAAGCTCTCACGTCCACAACCTTCATTTCCAGACAGCAGACCTTCCCCAGCAGAGCTCTGAGCATCTCTGGGTATGTATCCAAATGTCTAGAGGTGCTGTCATTCTGATAGACACACTTGCCTTTCCACTGCAGGTCTTCTTAAGCCATGGTTAAAGGGTCTGGTTCACATCCGTGGCTTTTGTTGTTAACCATCCATCCTTCATATTCCTCTGCAAAACAGGAACAATTTAGCAGTAATCAGCTAGTTCCACTGTCTTTGTGGACTCCATGGACCCATAGTTTTCAATTTTTGTTACTTTACATTTCAAAATATTGCCCTCTAATGATTTATTTCCTCATTGCAACACAAGTTAGATACTAAGCAGAGAAGATACCATTTCCCATAGACTGTCTGTCCCACCTATCAACAACATAACAACCTGTCTGCCTTCTAGGCCATGGACAAGTCAGTCCTAGATATTATCTTATTGCCTGTTTCCTCAAGCCACTCCCTGATACTCAGGTACTACTCCCTCAAAGCAGACACTAACAATGAACTAACTAATGGGTTAAACATAGTGTTATTCAGGAAAATTATTGTTATAGAAATTGGGGGAATATGCCAGGCAGAGGTGACATGTGTACTTGAGAGGCAGAGGCAGGCAGGTCTCCAAATTCAAAGCCAGCCCGGTCTGCATAGTGAGTTCCAGTAAGAACTACACAGAGAAACCCTCTCAAAAACAAACAAGCAATCAAACAGAAGAAAAGGAGGAGGAACAGGAAGAGAGCAGAGGCTTGAGAAAGGTGTGATGATCATCAGTTCATACTCCTAATTTGATCTAAAATGGTATAGAGTGGAGGAAAGTGAGCTGGAAGTTCCTAGAGTATCTTGGCAATTCACTGTGAAATCCTTGAGCTAAAGTTAGCCTTAGGAGAATTCGTAGAAACTCCTTCATTTTCATTGGACCAGGAAGTAGGCTGTTGGAGGTGTGACCTTAACACAATAAATGTCAGAGGGTAATTCAGACTCAATCATATCGCTTTGTAGTCAGTCAGCTACCTTCGAGACAATTTTGGTGGCCACCATCATCTACAAACTTGGTAAGGAGTCTCTAGAAATTAAAATTCTGAGAAAACAAAGGGACTGAAGACTGAAGAGCCATCTTTACCAGGATGGTGCTGGAGGCAAAGGAGGAAGTTATTTCCTCTTCTCAAGCCTCTGGCAAAGCTTTCAGACCCCAGAAGGCAATACTGAAAGGCATCTGCATCAGGAAAGAAAGGTGTGCACACCACCCATCTCCACAGCCCAGCCACAGCTCCCAAGGCAGCCCAAACATCCTCAGAAGAGTCCTCCAGAACATCCGTGCCCAACCATAACACCATCATAAGATTCCCAGACCACTGAGCCCAGCAAGACGATACAAAACTTGTGCAAATGTGACAGGGAAGCTCAACAGGCCCCTGATGTGAGAAAGCTGTGATACTGAAGTGGTCAATTCCTGATGTGGCTTGATGAAGAGACAAAGGAGATGTGTGACTGGCTTTAGTTAGTCATAACTGGGAACACTTGCTTGGGTGTGGAGATGAACCAATAATCCCAGCACTTGAAAAGTTAAAATAGAAAGATGTCAAATCCAAGGCTAGCCTGAACTCTCTAGTGACACCCTGTAGTGTGAATTCTAATTGGTCTTAATAATAAGAACCCAGAGTGAGCTATAGGGGTGAATGCTGAAAGATCAGAGAGACATAAGAGCAACCACAGCCACTTCTTACCTAACCATCCTCTCAGCCTAGAAGGGGACGAGCTCCTGTTGCCGCCTGCCTTATATTCCTCTCTCTGCCCAGCCTTATCACTTCCTACTTCCTCCTCCCTAGTGTCAGGATTAAAGGCACATGCCTCCCAAGTATGGAGATCAAAGGCATGAGATCCTAAATGCTGGGATTAAAGGTGTGTGCCACCACTGTCTGGCCTCTGTGGTTAACTAGTGGCTAGCTCTGCACTCTGATAAATAAAGTGGCAAGTTTTATTTCTTAGAACACAAAATATCACCACACTACCCAGAGTGTGCGTGGGGAGGGTAGGGGTGTGATGAAAAGAAAAAGGAAAAATCCAAACTGAGTCCAGCTGTCCAATCTAAATATGTATTTTTCAACATTAAAAAAAGAAAGGAATGAAGCAGAATGGAAGCACTGAAGGCCAGCATAATTGATATTTCCCCAAAGTTTGGGGGAAGTAATCTACTTACATATCCAAAAAGTTCAAGTAAGTTCCAAGATAAATATAAGAAAATTAGGGCTCAGAAGATAGCTCAGTCAGCAAAAATGTTCCCATCTGAGTGGAGCATCCTTAGCTACATGACGATTTCAAGGCCAGCTTGGTATACAGAAGACTGTTTCAGAAAGAAATAAAATATTGATTAAAGATTATGGCTGATGGTAACCTTTGACCTTCACATGCACATGGATACATACATTTGCAAAAAAGAAAAACAGAAAAGAAAACACAGCCATATAATTCAGTTACCAAAAATAGAAATTATATTGAAAGTAGCCAGAGAAATCAAGTCACACAGAAAAACAATTGTTGTACTTTATTCACCAGAAAAGACTGCTTAGACATGGATTTAAGTCAATAGAAAGTCTTTATTAACTGGCCAGGAACTACATGGAGTGTTCAGGATCCCAGGGCAGCCCTGAGCCTTTCTCAGGGTGAGCTTTTAAGCACAAACACCATGTTTTAGGTTGCAATACTTCAGTTAACAACAGCAGTTAGCCAGAAGCAGAACTACAGAAGCCAAAAAGCAAGGTTAGTACACTTAAGAGACTTTTCCAGAACTATGGACTTTGATCAATTGGGGCTTTGTTTTAGTTTTAGCAGGTAGTGTTGTCTACAAGGCTGAGTTTTACAGCCTGAATGGTACTTTCATCATGGAGTCAGTTGTGTTAAGGTCTAGGTCCCTGTTATACAATGATATAAATGGTGGATAATTCTTCATAAGAAACCCTGTTAGGTGAAGTGAGAACATTTGGACTATTTGGAGCATTTTAGCATTTGCAGCATGTACCTGAATGGACCATGGGCTAAGTCATAAAAATAAGTCCCCAGAAATTTCCAAAACATAATACTCATACATAACATGTTCCTTCCAAACAATGGGATAAATATAAAAATTAAATTAGTAAAATTATCTTTATTCATAGGTAACATGATTGCTTATACAGAAAAATATTTTGTTTCACAAAAAATACTAGATCTAATAAGTGAATTTAACAAGGCCAGTATTAAAAACAAACAAACAAACAGAAGAATTATAAAGCCAGATTTGGTGGCGTATGCCTTTAATACCAATATTCTGGAAGCAGAGGCAGGCAGATCTCTGGGAGTTCGAAGCCAACCTGGTCTACAGAGCATGAATTCCAGGACAGCCAGGGCTATATAGAGAGACCCTGTCTCAAAATGGCAAAAATAAATAGATAAATAAATTAAATAAATAAATTAGAAAATGAAAATTAAATAACATTGATAATAACATCAAAAATATAAATCATGGGTGGAGATACAGCTCAGTGGTGAAACTGGCCATAGAAATGTTGTCATGATGGATAGAAGGGATGGAGAATGGAAAGTTGAGAAAAAGACACACAGTCTGTTCATTTATGACATAGGAACCAAGGTGATTCTGTGGGAAAAGGAATGTTTTTCACAAATTGTATTCCACAAATTTCAGCTGCCTTGGGCTCCCCAAATGCCAATCTTTGATTCTTCAATTCACTATAATACACACACACACACACACACACACACACACACACAGAAGATTTAAAACAAAATTGTGCCCCTTCTGTTTCTCTTCAAGGATCTCTCTTGGTATTTAGGCCCCCTTCTCTTGTCCCACTTTCCTGAGCCCCTTTCCCCTTTCCACCTGATTCCTTGCATCCTTGGCCCTGGAGAGAATCCCCCTCAAAGAAGAGCCCACCCCAGAAGCTCAACCTGCTCTGGGGCCCTATGACATGAAGTGTCAGGGGCCACTCATTATCCTTCCTCAGTGTTCCTCAAAGTTATACTTGATATAGTTCTTACTTCTTCACCTGATGGACGAGCCAGCATACCTGCGCTGGAGATCAGGCTCAATCTGTTTCTTAAATGAGATGCCATCCAGGCACGGGACTCCTGGAGAATGGTATCCACAGAAGTCGCTGTATTCTACTGCAGAACATGTGTAACCATAACACTGCTTGGGAGACTCTGGTAATAATGAAAGAATGGGGGAGGGGGGAAATAAGAACTAATTTATAACTGGAGCTCCAAGTAAGGATGAAGTTGAGAAAGGGTGAGGACACTGGTTTATGTTAGGAGACAGAGATGGACATCTAGCCATGGTCATGCCAGGAAAAGAGAGGAGGCTATTCTAAGCTCAAGTTGGTACAGTCTGGCCATGTACGAGAAGTACTCCATCCCACTGGCTGATGGGCCACTAGACACCCAGGATATGATTCAATTGAACATCAGCTGCCCCTCTGACAAGGAAGAAGAAAAGCCCACAAAGGATATCTTTGAGAAGGAAGACAAGGACAAAAAAGCCAAGGAAGATGCTATCCAGAGACCCCAATCAAGAATATACCAACTCTACTGGAATAGACCTACACCAAAAAAGAACCCAAGGAACAGAATGAGGCTGCTAAAAATAGAACAGGAGATTCTGAAATTTATTAATGACAAAAATTAGTTCAACAAATTCCCTCAAATGACCTCATTATGATTGGATGCTATTATACCAGATATGTTGGGACAGATCACAAAGCTGATCAAACTGGAAAAGCTGTCATCATCAACAAAACCCTGAATAGAGGTTCTCAAACATATAAAAGATGAGAATACAGAATTTCAACAAGGATTCAGTCTCAAGAACGATGAGGCAAATATGGATTGAAATGATAAGCAGATCAGAGTTCTATTGCAGAATGGAAGGAGGAGAAAGTCAATAGAAGACAGAGGAGGGATATCAAAGGGTCTGAGAGACTATTTGCCTGACAGAATGGCCAGAACAGATATCTAAATGACATGCGGGGGATGGTTAGGAAGGGTTGAGCTGTACCTCAAGCAGCCGACAAAGTAGCACAGACATCAAACTCAAATCCTAGAGCCGTAGCCTTGGAGGAACACAAACTCAGATGTCTCTGTTCAGAGTATATGACCTGGTCACCAAAGCCAGCCAGCAGCTTCAGTAGAATCTCCATCCTTACCTGAGGTGACAGCATTGGCAGTAATAAAAGGTGACAGAACAGAAAAGGCCAGGTATGGCACTAAGTGCCCCCAAAGTGTGCAAACAGGGCACCCAGGTCTGTCCATGCCACCCAGCAACAGCAACAAGCAGAACTTTCTGCTCCCACACCCCTGCTCCTCAACAATAGCCACCCTTGAAAATAACATGATTTCATGAGCAGATGACCTCAGCAACACCTTTGGACAAATGAGCCTTAGCTGCCAAGGTTCTATTGAAACAGCTGACAACCTAGGCTCTGTTCTAGCCCCCACTTATCTCCCAGTATCCTCAGCAAGCTATCTTCATCAAAACAGCCCCTCCCTACTTCTAGCTTTATTCCACCTCTAGCCACCTACTTAACAAGTCCTGCTACCCCAAGGCTACAGGCAGACTCCTCAATAGGTCCCGTTTCTTACTTATGCCCCGCCCCCATCCTAATTCCAACCAGCAATATCAACCTCTCTCACCTGGAGGTTTATAGCTCCCGGCACAGCCAACAGCTGCCTTAGCCATCTCAGCAGCCTGGTTTACAGCCCATGATGCCTAACCAGCAGCAGAATGCAGCCAGCAGCCTCAGAACTACAAACTACTCAGCAACCAAAGGAGCAGCATGGGAGGCCAGATGCAAAGGCTCATGGTTCAGTACACTCCACTGCCTTCTTACCAAGTCCCGGTGGGCAGTGACTCACAAAATGTGGTCCAGTCACCTCTCCAGCAGCCCATGCTGGTCCCTGCCAGCCAGTCTGTACAAGGAAGCTCCCAGCAGGGGGTGTCTACAGCATAATCCCACCAGCTCAGTAGAATGGTCCTTCTATGCAATTGGAAATATAAACAGAGAGAGAGAGAGAGAGAGAGAGAGAGAGAGAGAGAGAGAGAGAGAGAGAGACTGAGTTACTTGGCAAATGGGAGACTTGCTGAACCTTAGTTCCACTGAGTTAAGATAACCTTCCTCCATATTACAGTAGAGCTTGTGTTTTCTGCTGGATCCTCATTTTGTTGTTCACTGCAGTTAATGTGGCTGTGACTCTTCTCTATAACTGACAAAGTTTAGCCTTGTCCCACACAGAATAGAAAGCCTTGGAATCACAACCACTTTCCAGCCATATTACAGAAATGGTCTCACTACTGGATTCCACAGTGATTAATATTTCCTTCCAGATGTAAGATTTCTTCATTTTCCAGCTCATAGTTTGGCCAAACTGTGGTGCGGGAGAACGATGGGCATTTTCCCTCAAGTTCTGAGAATCAAAGGAGCTCCAGTATCCCAGATATGCTCGGGCTGAGTATATTCTGTGGAGAGTTTGAAACCCATTTGAAAAGAGAAAGGGAAGACATCCCCTTCATTCCTACTTATTTTTCTACTTCCTTCAGGCAATCCCTGAGCTCCTAAGGTCATAGGTGCATAGCAACTGTACTCATGATCGAGAAGGATATAGCCAACAGGAGTAGCTGCCCCCACCTGTGCCCCACTTGGAATCTCTGTTCCTCAGTTTTCTTCAAACCTCCTCCAAGTATGCTGAACTCTAACTGACCTGCTCTCAAAACCTGGCCTTCATACCTCCACCCTATCGACCTGTTCCCTCAGCACCACTGATGACCTGTATCCTGCCATTCCTAGGGTTTCTCCATCACTCTACTTCCCGTTTCCCAATTCTTTGATTCTCCTTTTATGTCCAACATTTGCTCCCTTTGAAAATTTCCCCTTATTAAAGATTGACTTATTTTTGCCCTCTCCTGGCCTGGAGGTAACCAACAGTTGAGAAGTACATGCCTGAGTAAAGTTACCCCAAATGCCATGACTGGATGCCTATATGTCTAGGTTTACACTTCCCATTCCTGTTGCTGTGAAAATAGTTCACAGACAGTAGATGTAATGATTTGAACAAGATGCTTCCCATATTCTTGGACATTTGAACACTTGGCCCCTAGTTGGTGGCTGTGTTTGGAAAGGCTTAGGAAGTGTGTGGCCTTGTTGGAGAAGTGTGTCACTGGGGGTGGGTTTGGAGAGCTTAAAGATTTGGGTCCATTTTGAGTTTATTCTACTTCCTGTTCAAGATTTATTTATCCACTATGCCTGTTGCCTACTGTCATGCTGTTGATATCATCACAGACCATAGCCTTCTGGGACCATAATCCAAAAACAAACCTTTCCTTCTATAAGTTCCCTTAGTCATGGTGTTTTATTACAGCAATAGAAAAGTAGCTAATACAACAGACCTATTTGGTCCTACCTAAATATTGGGCTAAAGGGGCTGGCTCAGCAGTTAAAAGCATGTGGTATTCTTAAAGAAGACATGAGTTCAGTCCCTAGCACTTACATGGCAGCTCACAGCCATCTTTAAATCCTGTTCTGGGGAATTCAACACCTTCGGGCCTCCAAAGTCACCAGGCATACACATGGTGCACATACATGCAGGCAAACACTCATATACATAAAACAGCGTTTAATTAAAGAAAAAATTGGGCTAAAGTTGAAAACAAAAATGTTGATGCCAGAGTGTTGATGCCAATGGAGAAGAACCTTATCAATCTCTTAATTAGAGAAGAGGGTTAAAAGAAGTCTGCCCATGTCCTGGGAGATGTGACAAAGAAACCCCAATGGGATGTACTTCCCATGGGCCTTCCCATGAGAGAATACCCTCCTCCAGAAATACCTTTTAGAACTGTTGCTAAATCATCAACCAATCATAACAGTGCCCAAGGAGAACCAAACCCAATTCCCATGCACACACAGACTAGACTTCATGAACTATTAGCTAACATTCCTACTGAAGCCTGTACTTGTTTGAAACACATTTTCTGAGGAGTTACCAGACTTGAGTTAAAACTTAAACTTCCTAAACATGGAGCCTACGTAGAGCAATGAAGGTTATTACTACTGCTCGAGAAATCTTAGTTTGCCAGTTGTCAGGGTCCTAGACCCATCCACACAAGCATTGCCACAGCAATGTCCCTGTTGTGCCACCCAGCTCCTACCCACCACTGTTTCCCCCCAGTCAGTGCAGAACAACATGGAGAACTTCCCCACGATCTAAGGAAAATCGCTTCCCACCTCCTCCAAGAGGACAGGACTGCCCTTTGCCACATCACCAACGTTGCCCAAGCCAACAAGAGGCCTCTGCCTTCCTGCAGACTCTCCAGCTTCTGATGGGAAGCTCCCTGTGGGCATGCAGCTAGCTATCACCCCACAGAACACTTTACAGAGGTCAGGTAAAACCTAACAACTGCGTAGGATCTTTGACAAACCCATTACTTATGGTGTAGCAAGCAGCAGCCCAAAGGGAAGAGTAGCCTAGGAGAGCTGAAAGATAGGGCCTGTGGTCACGTAACATTCAAGAGACAGAATACAGACAAGAGTACAGATGGAAGATCTCCTTTTACACCCTAAGAGGCAGTCAGGGGACCAGGTTCAGTCATGACTGGCCGGGTAATGTAGGGGTGATATCCAAGACAGAAACTTTCAGTTTCTTTGGGACTTCACCTCAGCCCCTCCAAATGGGTAGATTTCTGTGAAAGGAAACAGAAACTGGAATAAGATCAACTTCCTAATGCTAAAGCTGTGGAGGATTGATCCAGTCAGGTTTAGCAAGCCTGACCCAGAGGACTGGAGCCATGCTAGTCACTAACAGTTGTTTGGATTGGCGACAAACCCTTACATTTTCAACTGAGAAAACCGCTGTTGATCATAGAGGCTCTTCATTCCAAGCCCTCCCTGTAACTAAAAAAAAAAAAATGGATGCAGAGGAAATCAATTGCTCTCACCATTCTAAAGAAGTGATTCTGCCGAATCCATGGTTCTATTGACTTCTTCATGGTACCCAGCCAAATGCACCAGGCAAAGCAGCCAGAGATCTTCTCCCATCTCCAACAGGGTTCTTGATCCATTCTCCTTCAAAAACACAGTAAACCCACCAAAAATACAAATGGGAAGTATCTTGCTATCAATCCAGAGTTAGCAACCTTAAACAGGATAAAGCAGGTAAGAACAGATGACCATACTGGATTTAGAACAGGTGCTAACTCTTAGAAGCAGCAGGCTGAGAGCTGTCGCAACTCTGAGAAGTATTATAGTTCGAACTCTTTGGGAGGGCTTCAGTGTGCCAACCAAGAGCTATCGCTTGCTGAGCGAGCACATCTGTAAATCACCATATGTATATCAGGCCTTAGGGATTGTGAGTAGCTACAGAAATGAATTCTGGTCTGGTGAGGCCAAGGCTGGAATGAATACTTACTACTTGCAGTTGCTGGTGAACTCCTGGAGGCTGGCTTGAGTAAGCTCACTTCCAAAGGGTCCATTCCCAGAGTCTTGAAGGCAGTCTTCCTTCTTCTGGCTGAGAGCCAGACCCTCAAGTCTTCAGCATCTGCCCTGAAGAGAACAGGAATGTCTGGGGCCAGTTTCCCTGCCAGTCAGGAGCTTGGAAGTCCGCATTTTCTTTCTTCCTCCCTACCTCCCAATGCTACCTCCTTCGGAAGCCCGAATTTACATGCTACCAGTTGGGCCCAATTAGCTGAATATGGGCATGCAAATTAGGTTTTTAAAAAAGCCCCAAAACAAAAAACCAAGACTGGTCTGATATGAGCAGTGAAAATTGGCAGGGGAGGGGGGAAAGTTAGTAAAAGTTCACAATCCAGTCTTCAGGTCTGCTTCCTGAAGAGAGAGGGAAAGATGGTTCCCCTTGACACAGTGACCTTTGCAGGCCTGCTTCTTCCCTACTTCCTTCAGCTGGGTATTTCTCTCAGCTGAGCTTTTTGGTTTCTTTTAGGCCTGCTGCAATTACATTAACAGCTCCCAGCAGCTCCTTCCCCTGGGGCTTGAGCCAGCCAGCTGCCAGGAAACTCTGTTTAGAATAGGGGCCAACCCATCCTCATCCTACAAGAAGGACTATAAGGGAATGAGACCGAGCTGTTGGGATATCCTAATGCAGGGGAGATGGTTGATGGGGAGCCCATGTTGTACCAATACCACATTGCTCCAGGCTACCCCCTGAGTGGAGTCAAAGTCTCATTGCTGCAGGATGCTCTGCCTATGGGTGACGTGGACCTGAGGACCCCAGATTGGCCCAGCCAAACAGTATTAGAGCTGAGTGCCAGCCTCCCTTCTAGTTCCCTCTCTTTCACTCCCCTCTCCCTTCACATGTATCTCGTTCAAGGTTCTTCTTGTCCACACGTGTTTCTAACCTTGTCTTTAGAAACACTCTTCCCAGGCAATCCTTTCTGCTCCTAATACTGCCTGCCTAGTGTCTGCTGCTCATCTAATGCCCAAACTAACAGACTCCTTATTTACACTTCTGGTTTCTTGGTCTTCTTAGACATTTTGTTTATGTATGTATAGGATCTCATGTCACCTAGGCTGAGGTGGCGATCATCTTATTGCTGTTGCCCTAATGTTTTCAGGAGTGGGAAGGGATTTTAGGAGTATATCATCATGCTGGCTTTGATTTTATTTTCAGTGATTGTGTTTGTAATAGATATTTCATTAAGTTTTTTTTTAAAGACCTTATTTAATGCCTACTAATAGGGGGGAATCTGAAATATGCTGCCAGCCCACAAATAACAACACAGAGACTTATTATTAATTATATGTAAAAGCTCAGCCTTCGCTTAGGCTTGCCCCTCTAGCTCTTATAAACTCAAATTAACCTGCTTTTACTAATCTATGTATTTCTTTGTGGCTTTTTCCTTTCTTTCATTCTGTACATTTGACTCCCTCCAGGTCTCCTTGGCAGCTCCTGGGCACCTCGATTCTCTCCTCCTACTTCCTTTCTTTTTGCCTGGAAGTCCCGCCTCTACACCCTGTTTAGCTATTGGCCATTCAGGTCTTTATTAAACCAATCACAGCAATATATCTTCACAGTGTACAAATATCCCACAACAGGGATCTATGATGTTTGGCTCATCTAAGGAATTTGCAGGGATAATTGGGGAAAAGAACTGCAGCTGGGTCTGGGTTGATGTCTATGGCCCATGGTACTACCGGGGGCCATAGGAACCATGTGATTTGAAATCCAAGGGTTGTGCTGGGCCAGTTTTGCCCTTCACTGGCCCTTGGAGAGGTGGCCCTTCCCCTTGATGGATACTGCAGCAGGAGAGCATCTGGATCCACCCCTCATGGGAGAGCTGACCCTCAACACCCACCCCCACACTGGGGAGAGATGGCCCCATCCCTCATCATGGGCATGGGAGAAACTGGCCCTGATGGCATGGGCCTAGGAGAGTTGGCTCCACCGCTCCTCTGAGGGGGTTGGTCTCAGTGTCCTAGACTGACCAAGCTCAGCTGCCATCCAGGCTCTGGGACCTGCTGGAGCCCATGAAGAATGAAAACCACAGGATCTCTATGACTTGAGGCAGCGGAGGAACATTCCAGAGGAGTTTCAGTGAGAGTTCAGTGATTATGGTGTGCCGGAGGCCTCCAACCAGACCAATGACTCATTCAATGAACATTTGTGGGAAGGATTGATAGGACAAAAGGGCTGAGTGACACACTGCAGCTCCTGACGCCACTAGGATGAATGAAGAGGTGTTGGAGAGACGGGGAAGACAGAGGAGTGAGGTGGGCTTTTGTTGTTGAAGTTTTGTTTTGATTTTAATTGATTTGGGGGGGTGGATACTGCCGGGGTGAGAGGAAGATATGAAGGGACTGGGAGGTGAGCGGGATTGGGGTACATGATGTGAAATTCCCAAAGAGTCAATAAAAAATTAGGTTAAAAAATAATCCTAGGTCTCTTGGAAAAGAAGCCCTCACACACATCCATTGGTCAGCTTGTTAATGCTTCCATCTTTACCTCAGGTGACTCACAGACAGCATCACCTTGACTTGGGATCGACACCCCCCCATGATGCACCACGTGTCCCATCCCCAGATATCTGATTTCATGCTGGTTCCCCAAAGTTCTTTCACTTCCTCCATGGCCTTGGTTTTCTTCTCTCCCCTATCTAGCTCCAAATCACGTGAGCCTGTCATTCATGTCTAATTCTAAGAGTTCAACTGCTTTTCCACTGAACTCTTGAGCCTCACTCAACTGTGGATATGTGCTTGGGCCCGCAATTCACAGTCCCAAACATTCCACTTAAAGCAAACATCAGGTCCTTAAGGGGGGGTGGTTTCCTAACCTTTCAGGGTAGCCTGGCTCAGTCTCAACTCTCTTCAATCGGGACAGTTTCTTTAGATAATACAGTTTATTATTATGTGGAATGCTAACTTTATACTCATACTTCCCTGAATTTTGCAACCATCTTATTTTTACAAAACCATGTTTTGAATTTCTACCAAGGAAGACTTGATAGAGACTCTTTGAGCAGAATAGTGTTCTTTAAAGAGGGTCATCATATTAAAACAGAAGTTCAAAACTAAACGTTCTCTTTAAAACATCAGGTCATCATCAAACTTTTAAAAACCATGGATCCGTTGGGCAGTGGAGGTGCGCGTCTTTAACCCCAGCACTTGGGAGGCAGAGGCAGGCGGATTTCTGTGAGTTTGAGGCCAGCCTAGTCTACAGAGCAGTGCCAGGACAGACTCCAAAGCTACACAGAGAAACCCTGTCTCGAAAAAACAAAACAAATCAAAACGAACAAACAAAACACATGGATCCAAGCCTGGCCTGCTGGCACTCGCCTTTAATCTCAGCACTCTAAGGCAGAGAGAGACAGGAGTGAGCTGGTCTCCATAGTGAATTTCAGGCTGGTCAGAATAAATAGTGGACTCAAACAAACAAAAACCACCTCACACCAAAAACATGGATCTACTGATGGTCATAGATACACATAGACCTTTGGCATTTACTGTATCAAAGACTAACCCATCACACAGGTGATGAGCTACTGACATCTATTTATAAAAACTGCTAATGTTCTTTGTAAATGTGTTAAACAATCAGGATAAAATGCTATTACTATCAAAGAGTCAACTTGAGGACAGGTGATTAGAAGCCTATCGTCCCTGAGAACCAGACTTTCCTTTTGTGTGCAAGCACTTTCCCTACACATGGGTTATACTACCAATAGGTGGCAGAATAATTACATCTAGTGGTCATTAAACTAAGAACTTGGGAAATTCCTGGGGACCACCTCACCAGCACAGATAAAATTTACAGCTGAGATATTTTGTCTTCAAGGGTATCCTACCAGCCAGGAAATATTCACTCCTCTCGGCAGACAATGATCTACTTGTTTAAAACAGTATTACCAGAACCACTTAAAAAAAGTGGTCAGACAAAAGTAAGTGATTGAAGCATATTGTTCTTGCACCGTCATTCTAAGTCAGTGGTTCTCAACCTGGGGGTCGAGACCTCTTGGATCACATACCAAGCTTTTACATTACAACTCATAACAGTAGCAAAATTACGGTTATGAAGTAGCAACAAAATACTTTTATGGTTGGGGGTCACCACAACACGAGGGGCTGCAGCATTAGGAAGGTTGAGAAGCACTGCTCTAAGTGAAGAAATTCAAAAGAAGCTGCTGCTATGTGCGCAACCACAAGGGCTCAAGTATTCATTGGGATCCAAATTCAGGGGAGTGGTGAAGGGCTTGCGGATAGCTTGGTGAGGGACCCCTGGGAACAATTTCTTGGCATGCAATCAGCAACTCTAAATGATTGAAGGGCAGAGCTGTGGAGCCAGGGGAAGCAGATATCATCAGTCAGGAATAGGGTGGTGGGCATAAATTTCAACTGTTGGCTTCCTCATAGGTCCAGGCAATTTATAGAATTTTATACTCACAGCCTAGGACAGATGCAATTTAATATCAACTTCCCCACTCTTAGCTACTAGTTTTTCCTTAAGAGGGATGTGTTTGGTTCCTTTGCTGCGCCGATATGTTCTCCCTGCACAGTTGTTTATAGCCCAGATTTTCTTTCCTCTGGTAAGAGGCTCTGGCGAGAATTTCCAGTCTAACTTGTTTCACTGAAACTGCTTTCCTTATGTAGATCAAACAGGGTACAGTTCCGGCTGGGGAGATAGTTCAGTTGGCAAACACTTTGTCTACAAATGTAAGAACCGGAGATAAATCCCTAGAACTCATGTAAAAAGTAGGATGTGGTGGTTGGCTTGGTGAGCCCAGATCCAAGTGAGAGGAAAAAGACACCCAAAGTGCACCTCTGCCTTCCACATGCGTGTGCACACACAGAGACATGCATGCATACACACACACACACACACACACATGTGCACATGCACACAAAATGTTTTATAGGTAAAATTTGGCATCATCCAAGGACCAAAACTATGGTTCTGTTTTTTTGTGTAGACAAATCATAAACTACAAATAAACTTTGACCTCTAATGTAATGTTATTCAAATCTTTTAGACTCTGACTCTCTTCAGCAATACATTTTGCAACTGTGCTAACCTCTGGCCCACTTGCTCTCAAATCTGGTCATCATTCTTCTCTATATTACAAGAATAACCATCTCCACAAGCTACATCTTTGAGGCTCTTCAGGCTGCCAACTGTAAACTGGCTAAATCTAGCTAAACAAACACTCCAAAACAGGAGAGAGGGGAGAGTGGAAACAGTAGACAGCACTCTCTCTGTGGCTGATCTTTGATTTTAGCCTTGTTGGATAACCCTAACTCTGGGATTCAACAACCCTGCCACTTTTCTTCATGCCGGCAGCTAACAGAATCAGCAGTTTCTGCATTTCTGGTATCTACTTGCTCTACTGTCTTTCTCAACTTCTCAGCTTCTTCAGTGTTTGTGTCACCAGTTTCTCGTTTTAAATTATCTCTTAAAAATATAGTGGCATGATTTCTGTTTGCGTGATGCATGACCATAGAACACACAAACGTACTACATAAAATGGAAGCAAATGTTTCACTAATAATATTCATTTTACTCTGCAAAGTGATTCTGATATTTGCCGTGCTGTGTGTGTGTGTGTGTGTGTGTGTGTGTGTGTGTGTGTGTGTGTATGCCTGTATGTATATGTGTGTGTGTGCCTGTGTGTGTTCACGAGTGCACATGTGTGACATGTGTGTGCGTGTGGTTTTTTTTCTCAATTTTTATTTAAATTAGAAACAAGATTATTTTACTATTTTACATGTCAATCCCAGTTACCTCTCCCTGCCCTCCCCCCTGCCCCCCCCCCGATGGTGAGGCCTTCAATGGGGGTCTTCAGAATCTGTCATATTCTTTGGGATAGGGCCTAGGCCCACCCCCATGTGTGGTTTTTAAGGGTTTCATGTAGCTCAGGCTGGCTTTGAATTTACCACATAGGCAAGGATAACCTTAAACTTCTGACCCTGTGGTCTCCATCTCCTGAGTGCTGCTGAAATTACAGAACTGTACCACCATATCTGGTTTTATGTGGTGCTGGGGATAGAACTCAGGATTTTATGCATACGACTGATCTATACCTCAGCCTTCTGGTGTTCTTTTAAGAATAACAGTCATGCCAGGTGGTGCACACATTTAATCCCAGCACTCAGGAGGCAGAGACAGGCAGATCTCTGTGAGTTTGGGGCCAGCCAGGTCTACAGATCAAGTTCCAGGGCAACCAGGGCTAGAGAAACCCTGTCTCAAAAACAAAACAAAACAAAAAACCCAAAACAACAAAAAGAGAAACAGTCACAACCCACTAAAGTGAGTTTACAACTCACTGATGTATTAGATCTCCATAGCAGAGATTTGGAAACCACTGTTAAAGAGACTGTCCACAATTTTTTAAAAGTTAGTTTTACTAAATTTTAGTTTAGGCAAAGTATAGATTGAGGTTCATCTTATGCATATGCATGCCTGATAGTCTAGACTATATTTACTGAAAAGACTAGACTATCCTTTGTCTCCTGCATATCTTTGCTTCTTTGTCAAAAATTGATTGAACACAGATAGCAGTGTGTGTGTGTGTGTGTGTGTGTGTGTGTGTGTGTGTGTGTTTGTGTATTATAAAATTGGGTGAATATAGATAATAATTCAATTTGTTTTTCAATCATACATAAAAACAGAAATTATACATGTTATTGAGGTAGCACAGGATGTTTTGATCCATGTATCTAATGTGTCAATCAGTCTTAGTAGGCAATCCCAGTGTGCTGCTATTGCATAGTATAATGACTAAAGATAATAAAAATGTAAAATTTTACAGTTCAAGAAGATAGACAGGATCTTATGATGTTTTCACATAAGGAAATAACTAATATTTGAGAAGATAGATTTTTAAAATCTAATTTAAATATTATAGATTGTACATGTCTTGTTTTTTTTGTGTGTGTGTTTTCATAGAGGGATTTGAGACAGCATCTCACTGTGTAGCTTTTGTTGTCCTGGAACTCAGTATGTAGACAGGGCTGGCCTTGTACTCATAGAGATCCATTTGCCTCTGTTGCTAAAATATTGGGATAAAAGGTGGCGTGCATTCTCACAGCTGCTGTATACATGACTTAAAATATCATATAGGGGGAGGGGCTGGAGAGATAGCGTGGCAGTTACTCTTTCTGAGAACCTGGGTTTGATTCCTTGCACCTACATTGTGTTCACAACAGTCTGTATTTCCAGTTCCAGGGGATCCAATGCCTTCTTCTGGCCTCTAGCTCACAAACACACACTGAAGCACACATGTATCACGGGTACTCCATTAATATGTATAATTTTATGATTTTATCTGTCAGCTTAAAAGTTATTTTTTCTGTGTGTGGTGCTGACAATTGAGCTCAGAGCCATTCTGCATGACAAGCACACACTACACCACTGACTATACCCTCAACCCACTAAAATACATTTAATTTAAATTAAAAAATGAATTTGAAAATTTAATTGAAAAAAGTTGACCATCTGCTTGTTTATATATCTGGATGCTCCCTGTCCCTTTATCTGCTTATCTATTTTCCATCAATTCCATATTGTTCTTGTTACTGTAGCATAAGTGCTAGAATCAGCTTTGTGACGGTCCCAATCAAAACAACAGCAACAACGTGTTTTGATATGATTATAAATCACAGTCATCTCTAGAATATTTATCAAAACATCTTCTAGAACTTTGATTGGCATTGCACTTGATCAGAATTCCAACTAGAAGTGGAATCCTTGTGGGAAATACTGATACAACAATAATCTACCTTTTCATCTCAACATCTCTATATCCTACCTTATTCTTTTCAGAGTAGATTCAGTAATCTATCCTTTTTATCCTACCATATTTGGATTCCTCTCTCTCTCCCTCCCTCCCTCCCCTCTCTCTCTATCAAAACAAAATCTTGAATACCACTTGTTCAACTTTCTTTATGATCATAAGCAACAACATTTTGTAACCAATTACCCTAAACAAAGACAAATATCCAAAACCCAAAGAGTGACCAAAAACCACCCATCCCACCTCTTGGGAATGTGGGTGTCATGTTCTTTAAGTTACTTTCTGCTGTCTGTGTGCAACTATATCTTTAGGGGATCCTGAAAAGAAAATTTTGGTTAATTGTCAAGCTGTATCATTTGTTGTCTAGTCTCTGTATAATGGGCAAGTAGAAGGCTTTTTCAAATGCTACCTGAAGTAATCTATACAGCTGGATCACCTTAGCCAGCCGCCTCAAAATTGTTCCAAGCAGTGTCTGTACGGCTGCATCATCTCAGCAAGTCACCTCAAAATTGTTATGAGGAGTTTTTAGCCCAAAGCTGATCTTTAGTTGGTGTTGTTCAGCATAATGGTGTTGTAACAGTCCTGGTGAAACTGTCATTGTGGGGCCCCATCCTCCTTTTGGAGACTTCAAAGGTTGCTGTAAGGCATGGTCATGATTCACTGTAGAAAACTGATAGAGACAAACAAGAAACCATGTACATAAAGGTAGACGAAAAACCTTTTCTCTAATTAGTTAGTATTCCATATGACCATTAATATTATGATAAAATTTTGAGATTTATACTAATACAATAGTCTGAAATATTTGTTTTTATTCTGTTCCCTATCAGACGGCTCTTCTGACATGAGACAGAGATTTTGTTTTACTTTACCAAGCAATGCTTGGGTTTGGAGAAGGAGAGATCCACACTCCAACTCCAAAGCCAGCTTTAATCTTTAATTGGACTGAGACTACAAAAAGACCAATCGTATTATATGTTTGTGTAGAAGTAAGAAACATTTGGGAAGAATTATGAAATTTTACCCTGTTGTAAATGTGCTATACCAATAGGCCAATGTACTCTTTTTTTCCCGGGACAATTTATCTAGATGTTTGTTCCTTTTCTCCAGATGTCTCATATGTCCAGTGGTCTCCAGATTCTTTAGATGGATACCTTTTATTTTCCTGGAAAGACAAAAAATAAAACCCTTCCCCAACCCTAAATTTTGGGAAAGTTCTCCTTGGCAAATTATCTGTTCAAGATTAGTATTATAGGTTAGTTAGATTAAACAACCATGCTGCTTGAAGAACTATCATCTCTCCTAGTTAAGAGGTGTCTTGTTACAAATGAATCTTTATCTATTTTGATGCTATCCATATTTTTTCTTCACCTGTGGAAACAAAAGCAAAACCCCTTTCCCAATGTAATACATGTCTTGGTGTCCATTCGGAGGTCACACATCTTTGAAATACACTGGTTGGTTTAATTCTGTAGTTGTTTTTCTATTATCCAATGGCTCTCTGCAGCTGTTGTTCCTTTCTCATTTGCATTCAGAAAATTCAAAGTTAATAAAGCACTATGCAATATATTTTTGGGTTTTTTGTTATCCCTTCCTGTTTATTTAGCATATCCCTTAGAGTTCTATTTGATTTTTCTACAACTGCCTGCCCTGTAGGATTATGTGGTATACCCATAATATGCTTGATATTATAATAAACAAAAACTATTTCATTTTCTTAGAGACATATGCTGAAGCATTGTCTATTTTTATTTGTTTAGTTATACCCATGGTGGCCATTACTTCTAGAAAATGTGTAATTACCGAATCAGCCTTTTCTGAACTCAAAGTAGTTGCCCAACAGTGTACATATTTTAATTTTCCAAATTCCACAAAATGGAACAAATCCATCTGCCAGATTTCATTTCTTTGTGTAGCCTTTGGGTTACTTCCTGCAGGTAGGGGAATTTGGTTGTATAAAGAACATGAAGAACATTTCATTATAATTTCCTTGGCTTGTTGACAAGACATGGAAAGTCTTTTTTTACAAACCATTGCTATTGATATGTTTTTTAAAATGAAATTCTGTTGCACATTTCCTATCAATAGTGGATAGATGCCATCATTACCTTATGCTAGAGGGCCTGGCAGACCCGTATGGGATCGGATGTGTGTTTTATATATATGGGATGGTTACTGTTCCTGATTATGTCTTGTAGCTGAATAATTAATAAAGTCAATTCTGTATCATCTGGTATAAATTCAACGGTTTCAATATGTAAAACAACTCTATCTGCATATTGTGAATCAGTGTCTATGTTGAGAGGTTCTTTATGATCTATTAACACCATGAGAATAGCATATAATTCTGACTTTTGTACAGAATTATAAGGACTTATATCCACTTTACTTAAATTTTCTGATTTGTATCCTACCTTTCCTGATTTATTTTCATCAGTGTAGAATGTAGAGGCTCCAGTTGTTGGTGTTTCCCTTACAATGTGAGGAAGGATCCAGCTAGTTCTCTATATAAGTTGAATTCTCTTGCTTTTGGGATCATTGTTATTGACCTCTCCTAAAAAATTACTACAAGCTGTTTTCCAGGGTTTACTTTCTACCCATAGTTTTTCAATTTCATCTTTAGTAAAAGGTACAACAATTTCTGCTGGATCTATTCCTGCTAATTGATGAGGTCTCAATTTTCCTTTTAGAATCAACTCAGAGATCTTTTCCACATAAGTTTTTAATTTCTTACTTGGTTTATGTGGTGAAAAGATCCATTCTAAGGTAACATCTTCCCTCTGCATTAAAATCCCTGTAGGGTAATGCTTAGAGAGTAATATGACTAGAATTACTTAAGCTTTGGATATACATGATCCACATGTGCCAATGTGTCTTCCACCAATGCCAATTTGTTCTCAGCTTCAGCTGTTAAGTCCCTGGGACTATTTAAGTCCTTGTCTCCATCTAGGGTTTTGTTTAAATGAATCAGCTGATCAGAGTTTATCCCAATAATGTGTCGTAGATGGGAACTGTCTCCTAGCAATACCTGAAAGTCATTGAGAGTCTGCAATTTATCTCTCCTAATTTGCACCTTTTGGAGTCCACTTTTTGTAAACTTATTTTATAGCCTAAATAATTAATAGAATCTCCTCTTTGTATTTTTCAGGAGAAAATTGTAATTCCCAACAAGGAAAATTTTCTTCTTAAAACATTTTTTAAGGACATGTGACAGGTAGGATTTTAGTTGGGAGGGTGGTGGAGGAGGAAGGGAGGGAAAAGGGAACTGGGATCGTCATGTTATTCAATCTTGTTTCTAATTCAAATACATAAAAAAATAAATAAAAAAAGAAAAAAGGAAAAATTCTTTCTAAATTATCTACATTTGAATCAGATAGTAAAATGTCATCCATGTAATGTAAATTATAGATTGAGGAAATTTCTTATGCAGTATTTCCAATGGCTGCTGTACAAAATTGGCACATGGCTATTTAACATTCCACTGATATCTTTCAACAGGTTGTGGATTATTTTAAATAGGCATAGTGAAGGCAAATTTTCTTTATCTTTTTTTTGTAAAGGTACAGTAAAGAAACAGTCTTTTAAGTCAATAACTATAATAGGAAAATCTTTAGGTAATAAAGAAGGCAATGGCATTCCAGGCTTTAGAGAGCCCATTGACTGAATTACTTTATTGATGGCTCTCAGGTTTGTTATAATAACAAATACAGGATAATTCCAAGGGCTGGTAGATTCTTCAATATGTCCACCATTTAGGTGTTCCTGAACCAGCTGTTCTAGAGCCTCTAGCTTCTCTGAAGTCATAGGCCATTGCCCCACCCAGACAGGATTGTTGGATAACCATTTTAAGGGTAGGGCTTTTGGTCCCTCTATGAGTTCAACACTTGTTTTATTCTGTCTTTGTACAACCTGGATGGTCAGTGTCTGTTTTATATAGTACCTTATAACATTTTTTCCATAAGCATGAATTGGTTCATGGTTCATTTTTGATACTGGGGGAATGTTAATTTGGGTATTAAATTGCTGCAACAGATCACGACCCCAAAGATTTACTGCTATGTTAGCCACATATGGCCTCAGCCTTCCTCTTTGCCCTTCTGGCCCTATACATTCAACCCATCTCGTGCTTTGCTTTACACGAGATAGGGTTCAATTCCTAAGAGTTGAATATCTACCTCCTAAAGAGGTCAACTAGGATTTCAAGATTCTGGGGTGATAATGGTGACATCTGTACATGTGTCCAGTAATCCTTTAAGCATAACATTATTGATTTGTACTCTTAGTTTTGGTCTTTGGTCATTTATTGAAATCTGCCAAAATATACGTTTTCTGTTTCCTTCTTGAATTTTTGACTCATTCTCCAAAGATATTCTACAATCCAGAGCAGTACCATTTTTTTTGCAATAGCCACTGGATTCCCTAATTGTTCTGGGAAGGATTGTTCTCCACAATGATTGGGAATGAGTGGACCAATTTTGACATAGAGGTCTTCTAGAGGCCTCCCCAAGGAGTTTCCCAATGATAAAGGGTTTCCTTGCTTGTCTCTTGTCAATCTACATTCATTGGTCACATGTCAGCCTTTGTTGAATCTTCTACATAGTCCAGAAGGTTGTAGCCTTCTATTTGGGCTATACCCACAAGAAGCATTATTTCTGGGTATGCCTTGTCTTCAATTTCTTCTCAGATGGCCTATTCTACCACAATTAAAGCTTTTGGTATTTTGATGTCTCCTCATACCTTTGGAGATGGCTTCTCCTACCCAAACCTCAGTGTTATAATCAAAAGACTCAGGATTGGCTGTGTGCAAGATCAATTCATCCATTGGTGCTGATCTGATCTTTAAGGGCCCAAGCATCTTTTTTCATTCTATATTAGCATTTTCAAAAGCTAGAGATTCAATGAGTGCTTTTCTAGCTTCTGGGTCTGCTACTCCTATTTGTACCACTTTAGTCAGTCTTTGCAAAAAGTTACTAAAAGTTTCTTTTGGGTCTTGTATAACCTTAATATATTTCTTAACTCTTTTCTCTGGTTCTTGAATCTTGTCCCACACATTCAAGGCTGCCGTACAGCATAGTGACAAGAAGTATGTAGCTTGAGTATTTGTATCTGCATAAGGACCCTCACCAAGAATTTGATTTTGGGAAGCCTCATAATCTTTAATTCTGCCTTGATGTTCAAGGGCATTGGCCTCCTCTCTCCAATATGACCTACTGCAGCTATGGACCCAGTTCAAGAACAGCTGAGATTCATTGAAGCCAGTTATTTGGAGTTATTCTATTTCTTGTAGCTCATGACTTTACTAACTGCCTTACATAAGAAACTACAGCTTCCTTAAATCTTTCATATGTACGGGCTCCCATTTGCAATCTGTAAATACTTCTGGGTGTTCATCATTTGCTGGCTGTTTAGTAATAGTAACAGGATATACCATAGAAGATAATGATGATACAACCTTTGGTAAATCATCTCTGACTTTGAAAGGTACTGGTGATGTTAAATCTTTTTATTCTCTTTTGTTTGTACCTTAGCTCCTGGTGTATCAGTTTTAAGGTTTTCTATGGCCTGTAATCTATTCACCATTGTTTCTTGAAGCATTTGAACTTCCTCTACAGTAAAAACTTCTGAGGATTTTATTAAACCAGTCAGTTTTTTGTTCTCATAATTTACATATGATTTAATATTCTCATTCTTAGAGATTATTTGAATGGCATGCAGGTTACCTTCCAAAAATAATGTTCTATCTGCAAGCTTACCAATACTCTTAGACATGGAATGAATTTCTTCCATTAAGAGTTCATTACCATGTTCTATTTTGTGATTTTTTTTGTCAAATTATGATTGTCAGTCTGTAAAGTCTGCATCATTTCTATAAATTCCTTATTCTTAGCTCTATTATCAAACCATTTCTTGAAGAATATGATATGAATTACCAAACTAAAAGCAAATATGGCTAAGAGTGTATATGTCCCTGGTACATCATGTACCTATTTTAAAATTCCATCCATAGTAGAACAAAAAGATTTTTAAATTCCTGGATTCCTGGATGGTAATATTTTTGACCATTGTTGTAGTAGAAGTTAACAAATTGTAAAAAAAAGTACTTTAATTTATTTACTAACTTAAATTACAAAAGTATCCAGTAATTTATTTCAAATCCTCAGAAAGTCATCCAGTGTGGAAAGTGTACCACCAAAACAAGTAAGTCCAAGGACACTGGAGCTCCTGTCTGACTTGTTCCAATGTTGACCAACCTTTGAATACTTAGCAAAAACTCAAACAAACCAAACCTAACATATTTTTGTTAAAGAGAAAGGAAAAGGAAAACAGGAGCAACTGTGTGCACTAATTACCAATCACTGATCAGGACTCAGCAGGCTGAAGCTGTGTGCTGCGGGTGCTAGGCAGGCAGGCACGAGGCAGGAGCGTGGCAGTGTGAGCTGGATTGGATGTGGGAAGTCGCAGGTCTGGGAGTATTTCCCTTTGTGTAAATAAAAGTTGGGTGGAACCACCAACTTCAAAGAAAAAGGTTTTATGGATTGTGTAAACCATGGGCACTGGATGGAGGGAAGTATCAGGGAGTCAGACATGGCCCGCTTGTCTGAAAAAGCTCACGGCAAGCAGCTGGCAGCTTTCTCAGGGCTGGACCGGGACTCTCATGGGATGATTTGCCCCGTACTGCCTTTAATGTTCTGTCTCACGTTGGGTTCCAATATGTAAATTGAGTCCTTAATGGTCTAGGTAATAAAAGGCCAGAGTGAGATATAGAGGGAAATGCTGAGAGATCAGAGAGAAGGAGCAAACCACAGCACACCATACCTCCTAAACATCTCCACAGAGAAGAGAGCGATTTTCTGTTTGTCCCTGCTTATATACTGTTCCTGCCCAGCTAGGTCATTTCCTGCCTGTCTGTACAGACCTCCAGACCTCTATGGTTAGCTAGTGGCAAGCTCCATTCTCTGACCCCCTGACAGGGTTATTTGTGCAAGAAAGGTATCACCACACTTTTTTTCTCCAGATTCCTTAGATGACAAACATTCTTAAAACATCAGTATTATTTGAATCGGACAAACTTGTTCTTGCAAAGGTGGAAACGGAGGAGGAGAGCAGAGAGTGGTATATCAAAAGTTGTTGTCAGTGAAAACAGAGGAGAAAAACTGACTCCCAAACAACTTGCGGTATGATCTCCAGAGAAGGCAGTAGGCAGTAGTTTCACCAAGTAGCATTGTGATTCTCCTGTGCGGTAATTCAAGTCCACATTTGTTTGCTATTGGTAGCTGAACTAACTCAACACACTTTCGCTAAAATTATGTCTTTCTAAATTCAGGTTGCATAAAATAGTCATATATTTGATTTTATTTTTTCCTCAAGAATTTTGAGTTCCAGCCACACAATATCCCAAGTGGTTTTAGGACTTTCTATGTGTTTGTTGAGATACCACTGATACAAGGTGTGTCCTTTTGTAGCCTTTCTGGTTTCTGAAAATAATTTTAATTATCTATTGTCTATGCATAATTCACAAGTTTAATACATACATTTACAGTTTTGTCACTTTTTCTTGTGTGTGTGTGTGTGTGTGTGTGTGTGTGTGTGTGTGTGATATATGTGACTCTGGGTGCATGTGCATGCCCATGTAGGACCAAGGTTCATATTGGGAGTCCTCTTCAATGGCTTTCTGCTTATATTGAGCTAAAGCCTCTCAGTTGAATCCACAGCTTGCCAATATGTTTAGTTTAGCCAGCTTGCTCCTGAGTCCTTGCTCCACGTCTGCCTTCCAAGTGCTGGGCTTCCAGCCAAGCTTCCATAGCTACCATGGGTTCAAGAGATCTGAACACTGGCCCTCAAGCTTGCTGCTTCTGCAGCAAACACTTCTACTCATCTGTCTCCTAAACCCCATTCTTTCTTTTCAGAGTGAAAATATTCTTCAGAAAGGGGAGGGAACTGTTCAGGCAGACACAAATTTTAAGTGGCTACATCTGTTACTTTGGATGAAGAGGCATGGCATCTCAGTCCTTGCTGTTTGCTCAGTTTACCTGTCTTCACTGCAGTCACTTCTAGCTGTTCCACTAATGCAGTGTTTTAAGAAATATATTCACACCGGGAGACGGTGGTACACACCTTTAATTCTAGCACTCAAGAGAAAGAACTCTGTGAGTTGGAGTCCAACCTAGTCTATAGAGTGAATTCCAGGACAGGCTCCTAAGCTACAGAGAAACCCTGCTCAAAAAAACAAAAACAAAACAAAAACCAAAAAAAAAAAACCAAAAAAGAAAAATCTTCACAAGCAATAATAATGGCTTTACATATCTAGTTTTGGATGTTAGAATAATCAATCAATGCAGCAAAATCAGTTAACAAGGCAAAGCCAAGGCTGGGAATTCAAAAAGCAAGAAATATGCCATAAAGCACCCAACAAATATTCACTGAACATATTTATGTGTAGGGAATCCACCTAATTACTAGAGAGGTTACAAGGGTGTGTAAAATTCACTTCTCTTCTCTCAGTGAACTTAATCAAATGGAAGAGACATGGCCATACATCCAAATAACAGCACAAACTATGAAAAGAATATTTAAAAATGACCAGTAATATATAGTGTTACAGTGTATTTAGTTGGCTTGTTGAGGTAAAATTTATAGGTAACAAGATACAACCACTAGACATAGGTATCTGGATCATTTTACTGATGCATACAGTTGTGTAATTACCACAACAATGCAGTTCTAGAACATTCTCACTGCTACTACAAAAAAGAACCCCCCCATTTATTTTTTTTTATGAAACCAGAGAAGAAAACAAATCACCCCCAGTCTCCTAAATATGAACATTTTTGGTTTATTTATTTATTTATTTTTTGGTGTCAGCTTTTTATTTTATTTTTTCTCTCAGATTTTTTTTATTTGAATTAGAAACAAGATTGTTTTATATGACCATCCCAGTTCCCTTCTCCCTCTCGTCCTCCCCTACCACCCCTCCCAACTAAAACCCTACCTATCACATATCCTTTCTGCTCCCCAGGGAGGGTGAGGCCTTCCATAGGGTGTCATCAGAGTCTATTGTATCTTTTGGGATAGGGCCTAGGCTCCCTCCCTGCCCCCCCACCCCAGGTGTCTTGGCTCAGGGAGTATTCCTCTATGTGGAATGGGCTCCTAAAGTCCACACCTATGCTAGGCATAAGTACTGAACTACTACAGGAGGTCCTGTAGATTTCTGAGGTTTCCTCACTGAAACCCATGTAGCTGGGGTCTGGATCAGTCCCAAGCTGGTATCCCAGCTATCAGTCTGGGGAGCAAGAGTTCCCTGATGTTCAGGTCAGCTGTTTCTGTGAGTTTCACCAGCCTGGTCTGGACCCCTTTGCTCTTCATTTGTCCTTCTCTGCAACTGGATTCCAGTTCAGTTCGGTGATTAGTTGTGGGTGTCTGCGTCTACTTCCACCAACTGCTGCATGAGGGCTATCGGGTGGCATATAAGTCAGTCATCAGTCTCATTATCAGGGGAGGGCATTTAAGGTAGCCTCTCCTCTTTTGCTTAGATTGTTAGCTGGTGTCATCTTTGTAGATCTCCAGACACTTCCCTAGTGCCTGATTTTTCTGTAAACCTAAAATGTCGCCGGGCGTTGGTTGCTCACGCCTTTAATCCCAGCACTCGGGAGGCAGAGGCATGTGGATCTCTGTGAGTTTGAGGCCAGTCTGGTCTCCAGAGTGAGTGCCAGGATAGGATCCAAAGCTACACAGAAAAACTCTGTCTCAAAAAAAAACCAAAAAAAAAAAAAACCCTAAAATGTCTCCCTCTATTATGGTATCTCCATTCCTGTTATCTTCTATTCTTGGCCTGACTCAACCTTTCTGCTCCCTCATGTCCTCTGCATCCCTCCTCTTCTCCCTTCTCATTCTCCTAGCTCCCTCCCCCCTCTTCCCGTGCTCCCAATTTGCTCAGGGGATCTTGACCCTTTCCCCTTCTCCAGGGGACCATGTATGTCTCTCTTAGGGTCTTCCTTGTTTATTAGCTTCTCTGGCAGTGTGGATTGTAGAGTGGTAATCCTTTATGTCTAAAATCTGCATATGAGTGAGTACATACCATGTTTGTCTTTTTGTGATTGGGTTACCTCACTCAGAATGGTTTCTTCTAGTTCCATCCATTTTCCTGAAAATCTCAAGATTCCATTGTTTTTTTCTGCTGAGTAGTACTCCATTGTGTAAATGTACCACATTTTCTCTATCCATTCTTCAGTTGAGGGGCATCTAGGCTCCTCCCAGTTTCTGGCTATTACAAATAGTGCTGCTATGAACATCGTTGAACAGATGCCTTTGTTGTATGAATGTGCTTCTTTTGGGTATATGCCTAAGAGTGGAATTGCTGGATCTCGTGACAGAATGATTCCCATTTTCTTGAGGAGTAGCCTTACTGATTTCCAAAGTGGATGTACTAGTTGGCACTCCCACCAGCAGTGGAGGAGTGTTCCCCTTTCTCCACATCCTCTCCAGCATAAACTGTCATTGGTGTTTTTGATTTTGGCCATTCTGACAGGAGTAAGATGGTATCTCAGTCTTGGAAAACCCTCCATTTCTTCCCAAGTCTCAGGACAGCCTGGATTTTGTTTCTCTGGGAAGACAGCATTTTTGTATGGTCCCTGCCCAGCACTGGTAGGAACAAGCAGGGTGTGTCCCCTCCAGGTAATACTCCTCCAGGGGATTTTATTTTTTTCCTGTTAGTTCTCTTCCAGTCCTTTATGGGTCTCTGTAGTCTTCCCACACTTAGCAAAACTCAAGGAGGCCTCTTTGGTGATCTGGGAGACTGTTTCTGTTTGTTTCTCTTTTCTTTGGTACTTTGCTTATAAATTTTAGCTGCATCAAACCCAATTCCACCTCCTCAGTCAAAGAGAGCCCAGGCCTTTGACTGTGTTCCCTGCTTTGTGCTGTGGTCCATGAGCTATGGTCCCTGTAGGATTCTTTCGGTCTTCTCATTCCCGTAAGTCAGAGTCCACAGACCTGATTGCCTGTCTCGTCTGCTTTACTTGGTTTTCTAGTTATTTAAGATGAGGGGGTTAGTTCACTCTTCATTTTTTTCAGTTTACCTAAAGCTGAGGGTTTGTTTTTGAGGGTGTTTCCATGTTGGTTCCTGTACCATCCACCTGTGGTCAGGTGTATATAATACAATTTTCAAGTTTTAACAAGATTTAAAAACAAACATCATAAATATACATATCTGTGTATATTTAAAAAACATAAGCCAGGGGGCTGAAGAGATGGCTCAGCGGTTAAGAGTACTGGCTGCTCTTCCAGAGGACCCGGGTTCAATTCCTAGCACCCACATGACAGCTCACAACTGTCTGTAACTCCAAGATCTGACACCCTAACACAGACATACATGCAGGCAAAATACCAATGCAAATAAAATAAAAATAAATTATGAAAAAAAAACATAAGTCAGGTGGTGGTGGCACATGCCTTTAATCCCAGTAATTGGGAGACAGAGGCAGGCAGATCTCAGTGAGTTTGAGGCCAGCCTGGTCTACTATAGAGCTATCCCACCACTCCCAAGACAGTAGCTTTGAGTTTTAAAAATAGCCTCTTTTATTTTGTAACATGATCTTGAATGACATGGCAAGTTTGCTCAGAGAAGAGAAAATGGCCATGACAGAATGGTGGAAACGTTGGGTGGCACCATATCCTGCACAGTGCACTTAAGGAACATTCATCCAGGCCATTGTTGTATATATTAGTGATATTTTACAACATTTTTTATATAATAACTGAAAGATAAATGCATTCTTTTATCAGGATTTTCTTCTCTCTCTCTCTCTCTCTCTCTCTCTCTCTCTCTTGAGATAGGGTCATACTCTAAAACACTGATTGGATAGGACCTTGTTATGTAGACCAGGCTGGCCTCAAACTCACAGAAATTCTCTTCCTCCCAATTTCTGGAACTAAAGGTGTGCCCCACCAAGCCAAGCACATTGATTTTAAGGTTCCTACTAATAGGAAACCTGCCTAATCTAGGGAAACAAAAAACAAAATTAAATAGCTAACTAGAAGTGCATGGTTAGATCCAGTCTTAGTCATGATTGAATATAAAAGACAAAAGTACATTTCTGTTTAGCCCTCTCCCATCTAGCTCCATTTCTTTGTCAGATGTTGCAGCCTTTTCAAAAAAACTTTTTATTTTGTGTGTGTGTGCGTGCCTCTGTCTCCCAGGTGCTGGGATTAAAGGTGTGCAAACCATGCCCAGTCCAAATTTCTATAATTTTTATTGATAAATTCCAATATACTATGACTTAGTAAATATTTTCTGTAATAGAAATAATTGTGGTTCAAAGTTAGTGGGCCCTACTAACAAATGCATTATAAATATTCACCTGTAAAAATATTCTTAGTTTACAAGTTGTATTTACAGGACACTGGATGTAACCCACAGCCTATAGTCTATAGAATGCTGCATTAGGGAATCATTTCATATTTTTATTACACTTTATTTATTTGTTTATTGTGTATGGGGAGGGTCTGTGTGACATTATGCTGGTGTGGAGGTCAGAGGACAGCTTTCAGGAGTCAGTTTTCTCCTTCTACTACACAGGTCCTGGAGGTCAAACTCAGGTTTTCAGACTTGAGGAAAGCTTCTTTGTTAGTTGAGACATCTCACTGGCCCTCACTTCATATTTTTGGGGATGGAGATTATCTGGACATAATATTGATTGTATCAGAATGAGACAAATCAGAGGCAAAACAATAATCCCCCAAATTCCTTAATGTTTTCACATTACAGTTACTTGTTTTACAATCATGGTCAAATATACTATGTAGAAAGTTCCAGAAATAAACATTCCATAAAATTTAAATTACATGGCATTTGAGTAGCATGATGAAGTCCCATGCCAACTGTATTTTGTTAGGGATGTGAGTCTTCTCCTTGCCCAGTATGTTCACATTGTATATGCTATGTTCCCATTAGTCACTTCATAACAATCTAATCAGACTGCTATGGTGCCATAGTAGTTTTATTCAAGTAAGCCATTTTTTTGCTTAATAATAGTTTCCCAAATGCAAATTAATTGTTCTGCCAATTTAGGTATGCTAAATAGAAGCTGTAGTGTGTTCCCTTTTCCTGAGAATTTGAAAGCACAATAAGATAGTTTGAGAGAAAGAACAAACTTCTATAACTTTCATTATAGTATATTATTTTAAATATCTTATTACTGTTAACTTCCTAGTATGCCTAACATCTAAATTAAACTTTCTTATAGGTGTATATGTATAAGAAAAATGTTATATTTAGGGTTCTATATTAACCTTGATTTCAGCTATCTACTAGAAGTCATGGAATATATTCGGCATAGATAAAGGACAAAGGTGTATAGCATATGTGAGTGTTGTAAATTTCCTCTGAGATTAAAACTTTCCATCTTGGAAAGAAACTTCTTAAGAGAGATTGTTTTCAGGGAAGTAAAACAGTAGGAAATCCTAAGGGAGGTGAAATACTGCAGGGAGAAGCATAAATACAGGCAGTAAGCAACTCAAAATAACTTCAGGAAGTTCCTGAAACTGAACAGATTCACTCCCTCTGACCAAGAATAAATAGTAAAGACTGCTTCTGAACATTGTTCATTCATTCATTCATTCATTCATTCATTCATTCATCCTTCCTTCCTTCCTTTCTTTCCTCTCTCTCTCTCTCTCTCCCTCCCTCCCTCTCTCTCTCTCTCTCTCTCTCTCTCTCTCTCTCTCTCTCTCTCTTTCTCTCTCTCTCTTTTTGAGACAGAGTTTCTCTGTGTGGTCCTGGCTGTCCTGGAACTCTCTCTGTTGATCAGGCTGGCCTCAAACTCACAGAGATCTGCTTGCACGTACTGGCATAAGCGTGTGCTGGGATTAAAGGTGTGCCCCCTCCCTGCCCCTGTCCCTGCCCTCACCCCCATCCCTGTCCCAATTTGAAATTCACTATAGACAAGCTCAGCCTCCTGGAAAAAACAGAGACCAGTTGAACTCCCTAGAAGAAACAAAAACCAGCCAACCTGCCTGAAAGAAGCTCAGAACAACTTGACACCTGGAAGGGAAACTTGTCATTTATGGGATCCTTGCGGGCTGTGTAGTCTTGAGGTTTCGAACTTTTGGGAGCTGTCACTCACAAAATGTGATGAGCTTTGGTGGTACAGCTTTCTTTGAGTAATTTCTGTACCTGTAAGTAACCCCTTTCCCATATTCCTATAAGTAACCAAGATAAACTCATTGGTTCACCAAGTCAGACTTTGTTGACATCCTTTACTTTGGTCAGTTGTGGGATCCATATTTTGGGTGGGTAGACATGTGTGTTGTGTGTTGCCTCTCCACAGGAAAAGTCTGTCACACAATAGTGAGACTAAATTAGAATATCATATTCTTGGATAATCATGTTTAGGAAAGCAGCTAACATGAAACAAGAAAGACTCTTGAGTCAAGGCCAATATGGCTGGAACATCATCACCACTCAGCATTTTGCTCCCTTTTCATGCTGCCTTGACATGTGATGGGTTCTTTAGGCTCAGGCCTTTTGGAGACTCTTTGACAAGAGAAATAATTCTTGTGAGAAATAATTTCCTCCTGAAGCCAGATTTGTAGCTACTGTGAGCCATCATTTTTTCCTACTATATAAAACATATATTTTTAAGTCATAAGACCTTCAACAGATAATTTTTGGTTATTTTTTATCTATTGTTTGGGAATCTCACATCACATCCCAATTGTGCTCACCTCCCAGTCTTCCCATATCTGTCTCCTTCCTTTGTAACCCCTCCCCACATAAAAGAAAAAGAACCAAGTCCATTTTGTGTTGTACATATACTCACTGGAGCATGGTCAAATTCTTAATGGCCAGCCTCCCCAGAGAGGATGAGTCTTTCTCTGTCTTCATCCATACCAGAAGCCATCAACTGAGGAGACCAGTGTGATGTTTGGTGTAGGCATTGCCAGCTTTCCCCATTGGCCAGGGGCTGTGCAGCTGCCACTGAGGGGCAGAGCCAGGTCTCCTGTGCCCACAGACATTAACACAGCTTTAGGCAGCAGCAGCCCACACCACAGACATCTGCTCTATAGGTGGAATTTTCCTGTCTTGGTAGCCATTTCCCAAATAACCAACACTGAGACTTAATATTACTTATAAATGCTCAGCTGATAGCTCAGGCTTGTTACTAGCTAACTCTTACATTTAAATTATCTCATATTTCTTTCTATGCTTTGTTGCTTGGATCACTGATTGTTATCTCATTTTCTACAGGTCCTTCTTCTTGGAGGCTGATTGTCATCTCCTCTAACTCCAGCCTTCCTCATCCCATCATTCTCAGTTTGGCTTTCCTGCCTAACTATATCTTGTTCAGCTATTGGCCAGTCAGCTTGTTTATTTAACCAATCATAGCAACATATATTCACTCAGTGTATAGAGGATTATTCTATAGCACTGCACTTTGCTGTATCAAGACCATTGACCCACTCATGGTCTTCAGTGGCTGCATGGACCCAGAACCTCAACATGCCTCTCATATCAACATGGCTCCCTGTAGGGGATGCTGTAGCCACTGCTGCTTAGGGGCTGGCTACAGGTGTGCCTGACCATGCCTTCAAGGGCGTGGTCAGGGTGACAGAGTGAGGGATGCTTACATGGCGCTCTGTTTTTGCTTTCAGTTTCATCTTTGGCTTGCTGTACAGACTGCTGCCCACTGGCAGTTTGTAAATTCCCTTGTATTTTTACCTGGCTCCGTATTGGTAATTTCTCACATTAGCTCCCAGAGGCGGCAAAGTCCAAGGACGTCACCAAGGCATCAGGCAGCAAAAAGACGACAAAGGTCCACATGGATCTCAGGCTTCATCAAGGCGTGGGGCAAAAGCATGGACCACAGACAACCATGTGACCTCTGGTGGCATTGCGGACCACGGTGGTCCTTTGAGAAGATCCAATCCAGAAAGTGAATCTTTCCTTATCTCCATCCTCCATGTTTGCCCAGAGCCAGGGACTAAGTCTGCATCTGCATAAGCTCCCACCTACCCTATTGGGCAATGACAGCATGTCGATCTCAGCCCTCTCTCTTACCTATCACCACCATTACATCTCCAGTTTTGCCTCTCACTGACAGGAAATCACGTATCTATTCATAGTAATGAGGACCCTGCAGTTCTTGGGTGTCTTCCATCGTCTCTGAATCATCTCATCATCGTGTGTGTGTGTGTGTGTGTGTGTGTGTGTGTGTGTGTGTGTGTGTGCCTGTGTGTGTTCTATTCTTTCCATCTAGGTCAAATTCTCATTTGTCTAATAGACTGATAATAGCTAGCTTTTACTGCTTCGTTAAATAGAAAGTGAAACTTTTTTTTTTCAAAGAGTAAGGTTCATGTGCTATTGAGGTCTTAACTGTATAGATTGTGGTACTAATATGTGCCTTGTTCTCCTTAGAACCTGAGGTCAGTATGTGAGTCTGTATCAAGGAAGAAAGAGTCCAAACCACAAATGTCTGAAGTTTGGTAGGGTGGCAGTAACTAAGTCCAGTACTTGGAAGGCAGAGGCAGGAGGATTGCTGTGAGATTGAGACCAACATAAGTACACAGTGGCACTCTGTTTCACAAAAGAAAGGAAGAAAAAATGTCTGAGGTCAAAGGTCCTGCTTAGACAGCCAGTATTCGGGGAGATTGCAGGCAGCTCCCTTAGTCAAATTCTGCAGCTCAGTTTGCAGAGTTACACTTGGGCCCTAGGATAGTGGGGAAGTTACGAAAGAGGGAAAACTGAGTGAGAGGTTAAGAACTGTATAAACGAGAGCTTTCCTCAGCAGCAGGAGACATCCTTTTGGCACAGTCCATGGCGTTCTTAAAGCCAAGTGTTTGCCACTTGTAACATTAATAGATAAAGCAAGTATAATACTTGCAAAGGGTGCCAAAACTGAGGGCTTATTTATTTATTTGTGTCTCTGTTTATTTTGTCTACAAGTCCTAGTTTTGGGTCATAGTCATAGCCAATAGTGGGGGTTTTCTTCACAATTAGATATTAGTAGGATTACATAAAAAACAAAAAGAGCCACGTGACTTTACTAATAAGACATCATGTGTAATATCTGAAAAGCTCTTAAAAATATCCACCCCTTGAGCACCATGGAGGACAAATGTAGCCTTAGAAACCACGTGGATTCAAACATGCTGTGCTGCATGGTGAGCTAAAAATAACAGTTGATCATGGACAATATTTCCTTATACACTGAAGACTGGCATGTTACTGGAGTTGTGTTGGATATTCCCTTTTAAAGAAGCTGCAGAGAAGCTGGAGCCATGCACCTATGCTATTTCTGAACTGAGTGTTTGTTTTATCAGAAACAGCCTATTTCTTCAGGAACAGGTGTATGTGCTATTAGCCAACAGTGGCAAACAGCAGTGGCCTGCTGCTATGGAAACAACCTGGTGTCCTAGCAACAAGCATATTCATTTGCCTGGGCTGCCCTGTGGAGTTTTATCAACACAGGTAAAGAACATGAGTGGCAGCCTTTCAGCTGCAGAATGAAGGTACACCCATATATGTAAATCTAGAAAGAGGAGAAAGTAAATAATTCTGCCCTGAAGGCAGTGGTTTGGGAGCCGAAGGACAGCCATGCCAGAGTTAAATTTATTCCTATCTACTCTTTATCTGGATTTGCTAGAAATAAGTCTCTTCCCGTATCTGTTGGCTGTCCTAAAGAAAAATTCAATGGCAGTGGCTAAGACTATGGCTCTGCCTCTGCCTGCTTCCCTGGGTTGGATGTGCAGTACTTTCCCCAAATTTAACGTGACCTCTGCCTAGTGTTTCAAGTCACAGAGACTGTGGGGAGGAGTACAGAGCATGTCCTGGTGGTGAGCTGAAGGCTGTGGTTTCCTTCCCTGCTTACCTTATTTTGCACAGTTAACATACACTAACAAGTTTGTAAATCTTACAAGGCCCACAGGTAACTTCAAATGACTGGAACCTCTCTGGAGCAACCAAGATGTTGATCATAGCATTGATAAAGGCATCAGCTTGCAGGGTTTGTACTCCTCTGTTGTTTTTAAAGCCCCTTCCTCTGAGCCGGGTGTGGGGCGCACACCTTTAGTCCCAGCACTCAGGAGGCAGAGCAGGAGGATCGCTGTGAATTCCGGGCTAGCCTGTTATGCAGAGAGCGGACAGCCAGGGCTACACAGAGAAACCCTGTCTTGAGCACCCCCTAAAGCCCCTCCCCCTAAGTCTGTCTTCTCTGTTTTCCCCCATTTACTTAATAGACAGTAGGAGGTATGCCAAGCACAGCCAATCACCATTCTCTGTACAATTCTAGAGGTGTGTAAGGTAACAGGTACAAGTTAGTGCTAAATATCAGTTCAAAGGTGATAAGTTCACAGTCCTCAGGAAGCTGCGTGATCTGGGGATTTCAGTGCCACCGTTTAGGGGGATTGAAAATAAATACAATTTTTCAATAAAATTTGTTCTAAAGGAAATTTCTTTTTCTCTGTGTAATATACTTGGCTTTCCTGGAACTCAAATAGTAGACTAGGCTGGCCTCAAACTCACAAGTCATGGGATCAAAGGTATTCGACACCACGACCCAGCCTAAAAGAAATTTCTAAAAGAGAATCTATGTTTAACATACATAGTAAATAGAATATATTGAGAATGTTTTTTCCTTTTTTTTCTGATTTGTGTATACAACCATACTCATACACATATATGAAAAGCCTTAAGGGTTAAATAATAAGAAATTAAACACTCAAACATTTTTTAAAAGTTGTATTTCTTTAAAGAAATTGTATTTATGTGTGCTTGAATATATGTATGTGTTCAGGGAGGCCTGAAGAAGGTGTCAATCCCCTAAAATGAGTTACAGGTGTTGTAAGGTGCCTGATATGGGTGCTTGGACCTAAACCTTAGTCCTCTGCAAGAGCTGCAAGTGTTTTTAACTGCTGAGCCGTCTCTCCACCCCCTTAAATCAAACCTTTTTTTGAGGGGGTGTTGACTTTTCAAAATAGTTTCTCTGTGTGGCTTTGGCTGTCCTGGAATTCACTCTGTAGACCAGGCTGGCCTCAAATTCACAGAGATCTGTCTGCCTCTGCATCCCAAGTGCTGGGGTTAAAAGCGTGTGCCGCCACCACCACCCAGCTTAAATCAAACTTTTTATCTTTAGAGTATTTTGACCCTTTCATGAGTTGATGTCATAACTTGGTAAGTTACATTAGCACAAAATATTCAAAATCCCTTTTAACATTAATTTTAATATTTTTAATATTAAATTTCACATTGTTAGTTTCTAATGTAGATACAAGGTTTCATTTTGACTCAAAATAATAACTATTTGATAGTAGGATATTTGAAAACTAACAAAAAGTATCAAAATAAATTACAAAAGTCATTTAAAAGTTCAAATCATTTTGCCTACAGAGTATTTTGGTAATTCAGAATATAGCTGTCTATAACAAAAGATCATGTTGATTAACTATCATTATCATTATTCAGCTGACAGTTTTAGGATCAAATATTATACTAAAGGAAATCTCAGTGTAATGATCAACTTGTTTAGCTAAGCAATTTAGGAATTAAAACAATAATCAAATTCTGTCTGAGTGGATTGTCCTTGATTAGTAAAAAGGACATGCAAACAGAATATTCCTTTTGGAGTATGATTGACAAGGAAGATCATGATGCTGAGTAAATGAGTGATGCATGTCTCAGTAGCGTATAAGGACAAACTAGGTAGTAACCACAGATAAAGCCATTCGATACAGGGCAGAGAGTCATGAAAGAAGATGAAAAAGATTTTGTTAAAAATTAATTTTTAAAAATGAATATAAACTGGGCATGGAGGCACATGCTTTTAATCCCAGCATTCAGGAAAACAGGCAGTCGGGCAGATCTCTCTGTGAGTTTGAGTGCAGCCTAGATGTGGCCTGGAGTTCCAGGCCAGCCAGGATGGTATCGTGAGACCATGTCACAAAAGAAAAGACAGGAAGACAGAGAAAATGAATTTGAAACAGCCAAGAGGGGAGGTGTACACCCACAATCCCAGCACTTACAAGGAGGCAAGGTTCAAGGCCAACCTCAGCTACATAGCAGCCTGGACTACATGAGACTGACTGTCTCAAACAAAATGCACACATATATAAAATTAAATATGTGAATATTGTTGATAGTCTATATATCCAAATATCTGCATTTTTTGGAGGGGAGTTTGTTTTGTTTTGTTTGTTGTTTTGAGACAGGGTTTCTCTGTGTTGCGGTTGCTCTGGCTGTTCTGGAACTCACTTTGTACACCAGGCTGTCCTCAAGTATATCTAGTACTTTAAGCAATGCCTTGAGGTTAAATGTAAAAAGCAAGCATGGTAATTATATCAGTTTCTATTTTAGTAACATGTTGAAGCATATTACAAATCTCTTTGTCACACTATAGCCACAGCCTTAAAAGAAAGGGTTTCCTTTAATAGTTAACTTTCAAAATCATATTTCTAGAAAAGTAATTTAATGCCAAAGATATACTATTTTATAGGTAAATTTTGTGTATTTTGATCTGCAGTATACCATTGAAAGGCATTTAATTTTCTGAAGAAAATTACTCTCTTTTTTTGTTTTTGAGACAGATTTTCACTATGTACCTTTGGCTGTCTTTGCGCTATGTAAAACAGGCTGGCCTTGAATACTCAGAGATTCACCTGCCTCTGCCTCCCAAGTGCATGATTTTTAAAAGAAAGTTTATGAAAAGAAATTAGAAGCCCTCTAAAGATTTCCTAAGAGCTCTTGCCTCACTGCTCACTTTGCACGTCTGCTTCTCTGTGGTCATTACAAATACACAGGGAGCAAGTTTGCAAGCATGTCTATGGCTTTGGGCAACGTGTCAGTCCACTAAAATGGCTATTTTAAAAATCTCTCTAACAGTTTATAGAACATACTAACCCCTTCTCTCACACTTCGTCAGACTTGGATTCTGTCCTTTGAGGGAGAATACATTGGAGGAAGAAAAGAAAAGAAAATGGTGATAACAAAGAGATCAGAGCAGAAAGTCTTTATTATTATTATTATTATTATTATTATTATTATATTTTTATAATTGTAATTAGACCAATTTTAAATTAGAAGCTTCTTTTACATGTCAATCCCAGTTTCCTCTCCCTCCTCTCCTCCCCTGCCCCCCACTAACCCCCATCCCATTCCCTTTCTGCTCCCCAGGGAGGGTGAGGCCTTCCACAGGGGATCTTCAAAGTCTGTCATATCATTTGGAGCAGGGCCTAGGCCCTCCCCTGTGTGTCTAGGCTGAGAGAGTATCCTCTATGTGGAATGGGCTCCCAAAGTCCATTCATATACTAGGGATAAATACTGATCCACTACCAGAGACCCCATAGATTGCCCAGACCTCCAAACTGACACCCATGATCAGGAGGTCTGGATCAGTCCTACTCTGTTTCCCAGCTATCAATCTGGGGTTCATGAGCTCCCCCTTGTTCAGGCCAGCTGTTTCTATTGGTTTCTCCAACCTGGTCTTGACCCCTTTGCTCATCACTCCTCCCTCTCTGCAACTGGATTCCAGGAGTTCAGCTCAGTGTTTAGCTGTGGGTGTCTGCTTCTGCTTCCATCAGCTACTGGATGAAGGCTCTAGGATGGCATATAAAGTAGTCATCAATCTCATTATCTGAGAAGGACATTTAAGGTAGCCTCTCAACTGTTGCTTAGATCGTAGTTGGGGTCAGATCTCTGGACATTTCCCTAGTGCCAGATTTCTCTTCAAACCTATAATGACTTTCTCTATTATGGTATCTCTTTTCTTGCTGGTATCATCTATTTTTCCCCTGACTAAATCTTCCTGCTGTCTCCTGTCCTCCTCTCCCCTCCTGTATTCCCCTTCTCTTTCTCTTAGCTCCCTCTCCCCTCCCCCATGCTCTCTCTCAATTAGCTCAGGAGATCTTGTCCCTGTCCCCTTCTCCAGGGGACCATGTATGTCTCTCTTAGGGTCCTCCTTGTTTTCTAGCTTCTCTGGGGGTGTGGATTGTAGATTTGTAGAGCAGAGCAGAAAGTCTTAAACTAGCTTGTCTTCTTTAAACATGCTGTGCAAAACTCTTTGAAACACATGCAATGGTAGCAACAATGCTTCAGTAACAGGATCCAACAGATCTCATCCCCCCAATATACTTGGCTGTGCTGCTCAAAAAGAGTACTTTGCATGAGACAGAAACAAGAGGTGGAGCAGAAGTACTTTTAATTGCTTTGGGGGCAGCAGTTTGCCCCCTTCCTCTTCCTCCCTTCCTCCCTCCCTCCCTCCCTCCATCCCCTTCCTTCCTTCCTTCCTTCCTTCTGCCCTTCATCCCAGTGCTGATGAAGCTAATATTAATAGTCTTTTGCATCCTTCAAGCACAGAGCAGATGTGTAGGCCATCTATGATGAGAAGAATGAAGCTAAAATTGTCCTAAAAGCACCCACCTCTGATTTCTGCTTCATGTGTCTGCATCATAAACACTCACTTGACTCATCTTTTTTTATTTTTATTTTTTAGCTTATATATATATGTATATATTTATATTTATATAAAAAGTGCAATAATGGCAATATGTTATGCATCAATAGCAGCAACAGCTTTTCCAGGTTCTGTAGTCCTTTGAAAAAAATTGTAGAGACATCCAGACTCATCTTAATAGATTGATTAAATGCTATTTGTTCTGTGTGTATGTTCTTCATTACTCCTCATAAATTATGTTGGCCATTAGCTAGATGGGAACAAGGACTACTTTTTTTTTTTCTGAGACAGGGTTTCTCTGTGTAGCTTTGGAGATTATCCTGGCACTCGCTCTGGAGACCAGGCTGGCCACGAACTCACAGAGATCTGCCTGCCTCTGTCTCCCGAGTGCTGGGATTAAAGGTGTGCGCCACCAACACCCGGCCTACTGTTTCTTATTCATGATTCAGCCCAAGAATTTAGCACAGTCTAATGTAGAATAAACAAACCCAACAAATACTGAGGGATAAAGTGGCATTGTATTGCTTTTTCTGAGTACTTACAAATGTAAATGAATAAGGAAAACCATTGAAGTAATCATGCCAAAACTATTTGACCTTGCCAAAAAAAGCACATCATGTTTTCCATATTTACATAATTTCCAACCATATTTCACTCTAGTCAAATTTCTTTTTTAATGATTTATTTGTATTTTATGTGCATTAGTGTTTTGCCTGCATGTATGTCTGTGTGAGGGTGTTGGATCCCCTGGAACAGGAGTTGTAGACAGTTGTGAGCTTCCACATGGGTACTGAGAATCGAACCTGGGTCCTTTGGAAGAGCAGCCAGTGCCCTTGACTGCTGAGCCATAGTCTTTTACCTACAGATAGCAATTTTAGAGGTCTAGTTAGCCCTCAAGTTGAGTTTGGGATGATAATAGTCCTTCAGCAGATTCTTCTGATTTGTTTTTTTCTGTACACACTGCACATCTTGTCCAGACTTCTTTAAAATATTGTGGCTGTTTATTGGCCTAAAGATGCCCACTCCAGCTTTGGTGGTGGTGGCACATACCTTTAATCTCAGCACTTGGGAGGCAGAGGCAGGATGCTCTCTGAGCTTGAGGCCAGCCTGGTGAGTTCCAGGACTTAAATGAATACACAAAACACTCTCTTGAAAAACCAAAAATAGCTGGGTGGTGGTTGTGGTGCATACCTTTAATCCCAGCACTTCAGAGGCAGGGATAAGTGGACCTCTGTGAGTTTGAGGCCATCCTAGGGTACAGAGTTAGTTCCAGGATAGGCTCCAAAGCTACAGAGAAACCCTGCTCAAAAAAAGTTGTGAATACTAGTACAGTTTGCTAAGTTGTAAGTATACAAAAGAAAAGTCTTAGTGTTGTTCCTAAAAAGCTGGTCACTTACTTATCTAGAGCCAGTTATATTGAAACACAAAGGGAACTGTAGCAAAATATTCAAGTAACCTATAGGAAAGCAGGATTAATAAAGTAGAGAAACTTTCAGGCATGGTGGCACACAATAATCCCAGCACTTAGGGAGCAGAGGCAAGAGGATCTCTGTGAGTTTGAGGCCTGACTGCTCTACCTAGTAAAATCCAGGCAAGCCACTGGGACACATTGTGAGATCCTGTCAAGGGTAGATGGGGTAGGGGAAGAGAGAGAGAAAAAAAACAAAACAAAAGAAACGACACCAAACTGAAACGGCAAGTTCAAGACCTAAACTAATAGTAATTTACATTACATAGAAATAAACTAAAATACCAGTCAAGGTTCTGCAAGAGCCAGTGCGACAGCACATGCCTGTAATTCCAGGCACTTAGGAGCTGAGACAGAGGGACACTTAAATTTATGGTAGTCTGCGTAACACAGTGAGACCTCATCTGAAAAACAAATAGCCCATCCACCCTTCAAAGCAATAGCAGTCAGGACAAAATAGAGTAGAAGGCCCAGGAATAACTCATATGTAACCAGATGATCCCTGCTGACAAAGCAACTGAATAAAGAGGGAATAGTCTCTTCAACAAATGGTGCCAGAGTAACTGAATACCCACATGTGGATAAAATCAAAGACCTGAGTGTAAAATGTTAAAACTGTGGAAACTTAGAAGAAAGGGGAACACTGGAAACACAGTCAACAAAAGGAAGAACTGATAAAACACAGTTAATTAAAACAAAAAAACAAACAAAAGCTCTGCTATAAGAGGGGCATAATGGCCACTGTCTATAATTCCAGCTTTACAAAGTAGCTGAGGCAGGATGATCACAAATTCAAAACCAGACTGAGCTGTATAGCAAGACTATCCACAAAACAAAAACACAATAAAAAGGATTGGGGATGTTTCTCACTGGTAGACTGAGCATGCAAAGGCTTGAGTTCAAATAAAAACAAAGAAATATGATTTGCAAAACGTAGTGTGTAAGGGCTGCAGAGATGGTTCGGTGGTTAAGAGCACTTGCTGCTTTTATAGGAGGTCAGACTTTAGTTCCCAGAGGGCGCATCAGGTGGCTCACAACTGTAACTTCAGCTTCAGGCAATCGGATGCCCTCTTCTGACCTCTATGGCCACTGGTGCATGAGCGCATGCACATATACACACACTTGTGCACATATGAATATACATGTGAATGAAAGGAAATCTTTTTAAAAAGATACTATTAAGACAATGATAAGCAAATCTATAAAACCCTTGCTCATTATCAATATCAAAACATATCTGAGAAAGGGCTGGTGTTCAACATATACAAATAATTCTTTCTTTTCTTGTTGTTTTGTTTTTTGTATTTTTGAGACAGGTCTTGCTGTCCTGGAACTTACTTCTTAGACCAGGCTGGTATCAGACTCACAGATATCTGCTTGCTTCTGCCTTCCAAGTGCTGGGATTAAAGGTGTGTGCAACCACTGCCAGGCTAGGTGGTTTTCTTATGTTTAAGAATAATTTGCAAAGCACACACCTTTAATCCCAGCACTTGGGAGGCAGAGACTGGTGGATCTCTGTGAGTTTGAGGCCAGCCTGGTCTTCAAAGTGAGTTTCAGGACATCCAGGGCTACACAGAGAAACCCTATCTTGAAAAACTAAAACAGAAAAAAAAATAGAAAAAAAGAAAACCTCCTAATTCAAAACTGAGAAGGCCTACACAGACAATCAAAGGTTCCACAAAAGAAGTTATGTAAATGGAAAATAAGCATGAAATGGTACATAGTATCATATGTTATAAGGAATTGGATATTAAAACAACTGTGAGATAACACTGCAAGTCTATCAAAATGGTCAAAATTCAAAACATTAACACTAAATGCTGATGAGGATGTGTAGCAATGGCAACTCTCATTTATTGTAGGTTGGGATGCTGCTTAGTTAAGGTTTTATTGCTGTCAAGACACACCAGGACCACAGCAACTCTTATAGAAGAAAACATTTAATTGGGTTTGGCTTACAGTACAGAGGTTTAGACCATTATCATCATGGTGAGAAGCATGGTGGCATGTCTGTGGTGCTGGAGAAGAAACTGAGAGTGCTAAATATTGATCCATAGGCAGCAGGAGGAGACTGTGTACCACACTGGGCACAGCTTGAGCATATGAGACCTCAAAGCCCTCCCCCACAGTGACTCACTTCCTCCAACAAGGTCACATTTCCTAATAGTGCCACTCCCTGTGGGCCAGGCATTCAAACACATGCATCTATGGTGGGTCAAAACACCACAGATGTGGACTGGCACAACCAATTAAGACTTGTAAGTTTTATAAGATAAGACTTAACATATTTTGCCAGGAAATGGTGGCACATGCCTTCAATCCCAGCACTCAGGATACAAAGGCAGGCAGATCTCTGTGAGTCTGAGGCCAGCCTGGTCTACAGAGCAAGTGTCAGGACAGCCAGAGCTGTTATACAGAGAAACCCTGTCTCGAACTCACCCGCTCCCCAAATTAACCACATAATCCAGTAACATTACTCTTTGGTTATTTAGCCATGTGGTTTAAAAACTTGACATATACATAAAACTTGAACATAGATGCTTATTGCGACTTTGTTCACACTTGCTTCAAATTGGAAGTGAGATCTTACTGTAGGAAGTGTAGAAATTAACTGTGGTATATCCAGACAATAGAATATTAGTGAGAAAAGGAAACTATCAGATAGGAAAGACACAGGGAAGCCTTGAATGCATACCACTAAGTGAAGGAAACCAATCTGAAAGGCGAGTGTATGATTTGAAAAACATGGCATTCTAGGAATGGCAAAAGTAAGGAAACACTGAAAAAATGACTGCCAAGTGATTGCCAAGAGAAATAAGGAGGAATGGACAAAGCGTAGAGGATTTTGAGGGCAGGGAAATGATTCTGTATGATGCTACAAGAGTAATATGTATCTGTAGCTATTATGTAGCTATGTAGTAAGAGTAGTTATTATGTATCTGTCAAGTCTCATAAAATATAGAGCATCAAAAGTGAGTCTTTATGGGGGCTGGAGAGATGGCTCAGCGGTTAAGAGTGTTTTCTGGAAGTAAGCATGGGCCTGTATTAGGGCCCATGGGCCCATCTTCTGGTGCCCTGCTGAGAGCCTCCTGAGGCCTGGGGACTGTGCACGGGGAAACCCATCCTGGAGGACCAGCCCATTCAGAATCTGCTGAAGTGTCTGTACTAGTTCCATGTCCACCCACAGGAGGAGAGCATGGGCCTGTTTCCAGCCTGCCTTCTGGTGCCCTACTCAGAACCTCCTGAGGCCTGGAGACTGCACCCTGGGGAACCTATCCCGCTGGACCAGCCCATCCAAAGTCTGTCAATATAGTGGGAAATTACCAATACAGAGTTAGGTAGAAATATTAGGGTATTTAATAGGGAAAACCTTACTTACAGAGTGACCTAGCCAGCCGGCGTGGCAGCAGTCTGTATGCAAGCCCAAAAGAGAAACTGAAAGTGAAAACAAAGTCACCCTACGTCCCCTGACCACGCCCTCGCAAGCTTGTGAGGGCGTGGTCAGGCTAAGTAGGCATGGCTACAGCTTCCCCTACAATTCCCCTTTTAGTCTAAAAGAGGATTAAAACTTAACAGTTTAAAGTATCCAAAATTAACAATCATAAAGGTAAAATATAAGAAGATACAACAATCTTCTTATGTCACATCCTAACTATCTATTTTAACTAAACCCTAAAGTCATCTGAAAGAGGTGGCCAAGCCTGAACACCTCCTTCCAATCCCAACCATAAACAATAGGAAGCTATCCCTAACTAGGTATATACACTATCCTAAGTGACAACAATGGGGAAAGGGGGCGTAGCATCCTCCAAGTTACTTCCTGCTGAAATGGGATGATGATAGTCATGTGGGGTTCTGTAGGAAGAATATATTAGTGTAGTAAAAAGTCTTGAATGGATTGTATCCAGTCCATGTTAGATGGGATTTTTTTGATAGATGATCTCGCTTGAAATCCTCAACTTGTTTGAAGTCAGTATCTGAATGTTTGGCCGGAGTGTCAGTTGAAATGGAGCAAGTTGGATCCAGTGCAGTCGAGGAGGTGTGGCCCATTTTCTTTCCAGGGTGTCCAGGGATTGCTGTCAGGCAGGTCTTCATTGGCTGTGTGGGACTCAAACATAAACAGTTAGCAGAGAAATGTTTGCTTGTGTATGTACACATGCCGGGGAATGCAACCATGAGAGCATAACAATTATGAGAGGGTGTACACCTTCAGAGAAAGATCCAAGAAAAGAAAAAGACAGTCCCTAAATTCTTCTTTTATTCTGTATTACATCAATTGGCTTCTTGATACAACACAGAAACACTAAAGTTTAGTTAAATAACGTGCTTGGATTTTAGAGGAGGAAAGCCAAATCCACCTCTAAATCCAGCATTGGTTTAATTGAATAGGGACTAGGAAATAAAGAGAAATAGAGTTTTTTGAGAGACAGCTGTAAAGTTTACTGTATGGCACATTCCTTTTATTTGGTGGTTATAGCTACCTTCTCTTCTTAAGTATCTACCCATGCAGTGTCTTTTGCCTTCTGGAGATGAGTTTTCCTGTGAAGATAAAAGCAAAACACTTCCCTTTCCTTTGGGAGGTTTCTATTTAGTTTATAAGATATACCTTAGTAGAATACCTGTCATTTGTCCTCGTCGAGAGGTTTTTCCTTTTCCACTCGAATCTTGATCAACTTTGATGGTATCCAAAGTTTTTCTTCTCCCGTGGAAACTAATGCAAAACCCCTACCCCAATGTAACACATGTCCTGGTTTCCATTCAGAAGTTAGTACATCTTTGAAGTATACCGGCTGATTGAGTTCAGCAGTTTTTTCCGTAGTCCAGTGTCTTTCTGCAGCTGTTTGTCCTTTTTCATTGGCATTAAGAAAGTTTAGTGTTAATAAAGCATTATGCAACCTATGTTTGGGGGGTTTAGTCTTCTAAGCTTGTTTGTTGAGCATCTCCTTAAGTGTTCTATTAGATCTCTCAACCACTGCTTGTCCTGTAGGATTGTGTGGTATACCAACATCAAGATGCTAGTCCCAACACCACCCAGGGGAGGAAGTAAGCATGGGCCTGTTTCTGGTCTGCTTTCTAGTGCCCTGCTATAGTCCTGAAAACAGCTTGGTATTGGCACAAAAATAGACAGGTAAACCAATGGAATCAAATAGAAAACACTGATATGGACCCACACACCTACAGACACCTGATTTTTGAAAAAGAAGCTAAAATTATACAATGGAATAAAGAAAGCATCTTCAACAAATTGTGCTGGCATAACTGGATGCTGGTGTGTAGAAGACTGCAGATAGATCCATGTCTATCGCCATGCATAGAACTCAAGTCCAAATGGATCAAAGACCTCAACATAAATGTAGCCACACTGAAACTCTTAGAAGAGAGAATGGGAAGTACCCTTGAACTAATTGGTACAGGAGACTGCTTCCTGAACAAAACACAGACACTGAGATAGACAATTAATAAATGGGACCTCCTGAAACTGAGAAGCTTCTGTAAGGCAAGGGACACAGTCAAAAAGACAAAATGGCAGCCCACAGAATGGGAAAAGATATTCACCAACCCCACATCTGACAGAGGGCTGATTTCCAAAATATACAAAGACCTCAAGAAGCTAATCATCAAAACAACAAATAATCCAATTAAAAAGTAGAGTACAGAACTAAATAGAGAATTATCAATAGAGGAGTCTAAAATGGCTGAAAGACACTTAAGAAAATGTTCAACATCCTTAACCATCAGGGAAATGCAAATCAAAACAACTCTGAGATACCATCTTACTCCTGTCAGAATAGCTAAAATCAAAAACACCAATGACAGTTCATGATGGAGAGGATGTGGAGAATGGGGAACACTCCTCCACTGCTGGTGGGAGTGCAAACTCATACAGCCTCTTTGGAAATAGTATGGAGGTTCCTTGGGCATATAACCAAAGGATGAACATTAATACAACAAGGACATATGTTCAACTATGTTCATAGCAGCATTGTTTGTAATAATCAGAACCTGGAAGCAACCTAGATGCCCCTCAACCAAAGAATGGATGGAGAAAATGTGGTTCATTTACACAATGGAGTACTTCAGCAGAAAAAAATGAAATCTTGAAATTTGCAGGCAAATGGATGAAACTAGAAGAAACCATCCTGAGTGAGGTAACCCAGTCACAAAAAGACAAATGTGGTATATGCTCACTCACATATGAATATTAGACATAGAGCAAAGCATTACCAGCCTACAATCCACACCACTAGAAAGGCTAGGAATCAAGGAGGACCAAGAGAGACATGCATGGTCCCCTGGAGAAGGGGAAAGGGACAAGATCTCCTGAGCTCATTGGGAGAATGGAGGGAGGGGAGAGAGAGTTAAGAGAAAGAGAAGGGGAGAAGAGAATCAGAGAGGAGGACATGGGGGAGCAGGAAGATTTAGTCAGGGGAAGAATAGAGGAGAACAAGAAAGGAGATACCATAATAGAGGGAGCCATTAAAGATTTAAGGAGAAATTTGGCACTAAGGAAATGTCCAGAGATCTACAAGGATGACCACAACTAACAATCTTTGCAATAGAGGCTACCTTAAATGCTCTTCTTCAATAATGAGATTGATGACTACCTTATATGCCATCCTAGAGCCTTCATCCAGTAGCTGATGGAAGCAGAAACAGACATCCACAGCTAAACACTGAGCTGAACTCCTGGAATCCAGTTGCAGAGAGGGAGGAGTGATGAGCAAAGGGGTCAAAACTAAGTTGGATAAACCCACAGAAACAGCTGACCTGAACAAGGGGAAGCTCATGGACCCCAGATTGATAGCTGGGAAACCAGCATAGGTCTGTTCCAGACCCCCTGAATGTGGGTGTTAGTGAGGAGGCCTGGGAAATCTATGGGGCCTCTGATCAGTATTTATCCCTAGTGTACAAATCGACTTTGAGAGCCCATTCCACATAGAGGATACTCTCTCAGCCTAGACACACAGGGGAGGGCCTAGGCCCTGCTCCAAATGATGACAGACTTTGAAGATCCCCCATGGAAGGCCTCACCCTCCCTGGGGAGCAGAAAGGGGATGGGATAAGAGGTTGGTGGGGGGCAGGGGAGGAGGGGAGGAAGAGGGAACTGGGATTGACATGTAAAGCAAGCATGTTTCTAATTTAAATAAAAAAGAGAGAAAGCCTGGTGGGTTACCAAGAAGGAAAATGGGAAAGAACATAGAAAGATTTACTTACTTAAAAAAAGAGGCTCTAAATTAGCTCTCAAATATTTTATTCTCATCTATCAATAATACATAAATAGCAATAAAGAAAACTGATCATTAGACACAGAGAACAATTCATTTATGTTACTCTCTTAAATAATAACTCTCCAATGAGGATACAAATGATGTGGGATGGCAGATGGTAATGTAAGAAAAGTGTCTTCAAGTACAGTGATTTTGTAGAAAAGACGCCATCCCGATGTTCCCTCACAGATCAGAGTGATGGTCCTGTGTTGCTCACTGGGCCTGCAGCCCACTCAGGACACTGGCTTAGAGATGAGAAACATTTGGTCTCAGGAACCTACAGTTCCTGAGGTCAATGAGACAAAACTGATTCTCTCAGTTAAAGAGGCTGGAAGAAGCCTTATAATGTCACTATGTTTAGTTTTTTATAGCATTTAAAATAAAAGCTAATTATGTAGTGTAAAAGAAACAATTTTTGCAGTTCAAACACTGAAAATGGTGCCAGTGGATTTTTAAACCTAGAATATTTTAAGGAAAATCATCCAATTTGTTTGAAAATAATATCTAATAACACATATCCTGAGACTATACACAAAAATCATAGCTCCTCAGAAGACATCATCATTGCTTGTCCAGCCTCATGAATCTCTCTAAAGGCATATCATGCACAATTTTAGGGTGTAGGGAGCTTGCTCAATACATGCATGATTAAGCAGGTAAACAAAGCTCTGTCAGATGTTCTACTCTTTCAAGGGCTGATGATTCCATTTATAAAGATGAGAAAGAAAAATGATCCCATTTTTACCACAGTTATAGAAATAGTACTGAATTTAGCATATATACAAAAATGAACAGCAGTGAAACATTTTTAAAAAGAGTTGATAATATAATGCACCACACAAAATCTGAAATGAGGAAATTCCTCTTTAAAAAAATTCAGAATAGATCTTTTTGCATTTTTTCACACCTCATAGAAAGTTTTGATTATTTTTCCATGTGAAAAGAGATTTGAACTCTAAATTCCTCTCTGCCTGTTCTTTCACTAACCCTACCTATTAGAAGAGATTACTGTGGTTTTTATAGATGAACTGAAGCTATTTTAATTCATAAAGAACAAAGCAAGATAATTACATTGTATTTCTGAGAATGTCTAAAGCAATCTAACCATCTTTCACAAGGCACATATCCCCTCTTAGGATGATAAGCTTAGAAATCCCTGTTTTTTTGAGGACAGAATCTAGAGAGCCCTAAAATCTATTATTAATAATGCTTTCAGATTTTAGGAGTATTGCAACAGGTAAAAAAAAATTTTTGATTTAGTGACAAAATTATACACACCAAACTTCAGATATGACCATTAGATACTTGGAGACAATTATTTCTTTTCTACATTCATTGTGACCTGACAGGCTTTTGAAAGAATTGAAGAAGCTTGATTCAGACTAGTGTATCATTAATAAATATGTGGGTGCATCAAATTGAAGCATCTGTTTTTTTTTGTTTTTTGTTTGTTTGTTTTTGGTTTTTAGAGACTGGGTTTCTCTGGGTTCTCTGTTTTTGGAGCCTATCCTGGCACTCGTTCTGGAGACCAGGCTGGCCTCCAACTCACTGAGACCTGCCTGCCTCTACCTCCCGAGTGCTGGGATTAAAGGCGTGTGCCACCAACGCCTGGTGAAGCATCTGTTGTTAACAGTATGGAATATTTACAAAATATCTAAAAACCTATAGGGCAGGACGTTGACATTAGAAAAGAGTGGTAACGGGGATCCCTCCTGTGTTTTCCCTCAGTTTCTGACTTGCTGTTAACTTTTGGGACAATACACTTAAATTTCATCTCAGGTTATTTTAGCCAGAGTTTTTATATTTTTCAAACTAAAATGTATAGCTGAGTTTCTTCTTTATTACCTTCAAATCCAAGCAAATAAAAAATTTAGCAGGATAAAACAAATTAACTTAGATTTACTGACAAATTATAGGTTTCTAGAATACTTATATTTTACTGAAATTATAAAACTTTTCTTAAGAAGTTTTCTGTAATACATAATATGAATACAAAGACATCATTAATTTCAATAATAAATCATGTATGTCTGATATTTGAAAGAAGGCAGAACCAGGATTGCAGATGCTAAAACACATTACATTGGGTGTATGTAATTAATGGAAATTTGCTGGTCTGGATTTGCTTCATTTGTGTTAATGAAAACAACTTCTGTTTAAAAGTTTGTTTTATATTTTTATATATTTTTAGGTAAGTAAAAGAAAATGATCATTTTTAACAATTTTAAGATCAAAGTATAAATACACTATAATTAATTTCTTTGGTGTGATATATCAATTTAATAACATTTTCAAATATTCTAAAAATATGGACACTTATTTCATACTTTTCTTAGAAAGTATCACCTCCATTTTGCTGTATCCACCTGTGACTCATGACTACTTCCATTATGGTTGACTTATACTCTTATAAGACTTATACTAGTCTTATACTCACTACTCACATTCATATATAAGTCTTGCTCCTTGAAATTCTCCCTTATATAGGAATTTTAAATGTTTTATTTATTATTTGAGAATTTATACATATATACAATATGGATTGAACATATCTACATCCTTGCTCTGCCTCTGCTTAATCCCAGACACCCAGCAACAATTCTTCATTTCACCTTAATGCCTTTTTAATTTTTAAAAGTTTTTACCTACTAAGGACAATTAGTGCTACCCATATACTCATGGGTGTGGGGACATCCACGAAAGCATGGGCAATGTAGAGAAGGCAACTCCCCTGAGTAAAAATTATTCAACATCCTGCAGCAGGATCACATTTCAAATGTTTCTAATCTAGGTATACTATCTTTATTCATTGCGTGTACATGTGATTCAGTGAAATCACAAGGAACAGACTACAGTGCTCTGTAGTACTTTTTCAGAATATTAACATATTAACATCGAGGTCAAGGACCTCGATGACTTTCATATTTAATTACTTATTTAGTTATTGAAAATGAATTGAAATCCTTTTACCAGAAAGATTTTGTACACATTGTAAGAGTATTTAAAATATTCAGCAAAATGCTATTTTAGAAATTTACATTGTATGTTGGGCCTTTCCCCCATTGGGGTCTGCTTACTTCTTGTTTCCCTCCTTCCGATAAGGCCTGAATGCAAGAATGAAAAATATGCACCCATCCTTATTGCCGGAGGGGTCTGGGGACATGAACTTCTGACCTAGGTAGTTTTCCACTGTGCCTGCTC